>NW_017100298.1:115687-131708 GCF_001263275.1 Habropoda laboriosa | reverse complement strand
ATGAGTAACTGTGTTTGTAAGTTATTACCCTGGGTGAGTCCTCATTATGGTTTCTCACCCAGGGTTTATCATTGCTGTATAATTATTTCTTCCGTGCTCTGGCTGTACGTCATCTGCGTAGCCTGCGTATAGCCCATGCAGCCACTTTTCACTTATCAGTACTCCTGGGTGGGCCCTCTTTGTGGTTTCCCACCCAGTGTCTATTGTTTTCTCTTTATCTTGTCTCTTTATCTTTTCTTTTGTTTCTTTTTCCTTACGTTATTCAGCTCTGTGGCTGTGTGAGCCCACAATACGGTGCTCGCACTATGCCATACTCACTAGGTCTAATATCAGCCTTCTTCCTCAATAAGTAAATAAATAAATAATAATAAATACAACTCCTACAGAACGCTGTGTCGAGCCCTCCATGAGGCTTTAGGCAACCCTGGCCGCTACTTTAACGGAAAACAAGGAAAACCTATACATCAGGTAAGGCCTTGTCCTATGACTACCACCCCCTCTTCGTCGACACAGGTACCTTTTCCTTGCTCGGGTGATCTTTCCCGAGCAGGGTTTCGTCGATGTTTTAAAACTTAATCTATTACGCCTATATAGGCGACTTCGAATTTCCACTAATTTCATCTCTTTCTTTTTTTAGGTCTTGAGAGGGACGCCCTTCCCTCTCTCTCGTTACTCCTCTTCTTTTCTTCTCGAGCCCGGAGCGTTTTAGTAATAAACGCCGTTACCCCAACCCAATTTACGATATTCTTCGTCATAATTTTAACCAGGTTCTCTGGCGTGAAGTCACGCGTCTTTCCGCCACGCTCGCGTCGTACTTAAAAATGGCGTGCTCGGCGTTGTAATTTTCATACCCGCACATGAGGTAGCGGTCAGTTGTCCTCTTCTTTCTTTTACAGAGGTATGACCCAAAACTTCCGTGCCCAGTCAATGCCTGGGTTAGGAGGAAATTGAGGGTCATACCTCTGTCTCGCTTGATCCATGTTCTGATTTCATGGATCAGCCGCCTCGTCCACGCGGCGTTGGGCGTTGTTTCCCAACGCCCTTGCCATTCCTCCTAGACGAGGACGGCCTCCCTTTCGACGCTCCTCGTATCATCCTTGTATCTGTACCGTGAGTCTCGCAGCCGGACGCGCAGATCCATCGGCTCGACACCGGCGAGCACCCCAACGGCGTCCGCTGACAGCGTTCTATAAGCCTTGACGACGCGTATCAATGCAGTCCTCTGCGCGGAAATTAGCGCAGCCCGGTTGACTCCCCTTAGCGTCTTTTCCGCCCATACCGGGACTGCGTACATAATAACACTTTCCCATACACTGTAATACAAGTACCTGGGCGCCTGGCCGGTCCCCCCTATGTTCTGCAGTGCCGCACACAACGCGTTGCCATACGTTTTATATATGTCCGTCGGCCGTCCAGCCAGACCCCCAGGTACTTGACCTCAGTGCTCAACGGAATGCTGCAGCCCAGGATGCCGAGCTCCTTTACAGCGGGGCAACGCGCCCCCGATAGCTGCAGCATTTCAGTCTTCTCCACTGCAAGCGTTAACTCCTTTTCTCGGAGCCAACCGGATACCTTATCCATCGTGGTCCTGAGGTTCCGCTGGACGGCCTCGTAGCTGTAGCTTGATACAAGGACAGCCACGTCGTCGGCGTAGGCGACCAGTCTCACCTCGGGAACCACGATGCTCAATAAACCATCATATACCAGGTTCCATAATAACGGCCCTATTATGGAACCCTGGGGCACGTCCCCGAACACGCTCATCTGCACATTCTCTTCGCCTTGGCTGTAGACCACTGATCTTTCCGAAAGGTAGTCGCGGACGGAGTCGATGATGTTGGCGGGCATTTCCCGCCTAATTAACTCCCTGAGGATGGAGTCCCACCTCAGGGAGTTGAAGGCGTTTTCAACGTCCACCGTGACCATTAAGGTCACGCTGTCGCGCACCCGCATGTACTCCGCCCTCTCGACCACCCTCCGGATAGCCTCGATTGTGGACCTGCCCTTGCGGAAGCCGTACTGCTCTTTGGCAAGTCCGTCCGCGCCGATTCTTTCATCGATTTTCCTTTTTAGGAATTTTTCCCACACTTTGCTTAGGGGGGAGAGCACGCAGATGGGTCGATACGCGTTCGGATCCCCCGCCTGCTTCCCAGGCTTCGAGATGAGGACCAGACGCGTCCTCTTCCATTCGCTCTGCATTTTTCCGCCGTTCCATAACCCGCACAGAAGACTACGAAGATGCTGCGGGTGTCCTTTTGCTATGGCATGGACCGCGTCCGGCGGAACGCAGTCCATACCCGTTACTTTCTTCAGGGCGGTCCCCTGGGCTGCCTCGCGGACTCCCTCGTTTCTAACCCGCTTGAGAGTCAGGTCGTCCCTTACTAGGTGACTCGAGTCCGTCGACGCTTCCTTCGTCGGTTCTGTGGTGAAGAGGCCGGCGATCGCCGCCCTGGCCTGCTCGCGCGTCGGCGCGACGCTGGTACTCTTCTCCCGATATTGCTTCATGACGTCCCGGTAGGGTTGCCCCCGCGGGGCTTCGTTTAGCGGCTCGCCAACCCCGAGCCACTTTTCTCGTTTCTTCTTTCTGATCAGGGCGTGTTAGGCCGCTCTTGCCGCCCTGTATTCTTGAAGCAGCCCCTGGACTGCCTCTGTCGTTTTTCCGCGATGCCGGTGGAGTCTTCGCCGGGATCGCACCGCGTGCCTCCTGGCCTCGGCGATCTCCGGCGTCCACCAAGGGATCGGCTTGCGATTCCCCGCGTACGGTTTCCGTTCTCTCATGGTCTCGCAGCACGCGCGATACATCGCGTTGTGCCACGAGGCCACGTCGTCGCTGTTCCAGGCTTCCTCCTTCCACTGCAGGTCCCCGGTAAGCGCATCGTACGCCTCCAGGTACCTGTCCTCGTCCCAGGAAGAGGGAAGAAACCCGTGCGGCCTGGGGCGTGCAGCCGCAGTTTTACGCACTACCCCGACTTCATGGACGAGGTACAGATGATCCGACGCCGTGTACAGGTCGGATTCAAAACTACGTACAATGCTACCTACGATTTTCGGGGATTCGAAGGCAACGTCGATCTTGGATCGCGCGTTCCTTCGGCAGAAGGTGTAGCTCCCTTCTGTTTCCACGACCGCGAATCTCAACCTGTTCACGGTTTCCAGGACCATACAACCCTTTCGGTCTGTGGTCCCGGACCCCCATGCCGCGGACTTGGCGTTAAAATCGCCGGCGACGAGGACGTCGCCCTTTCCGTGCCTACACGTCTTCTCTACCTCGTCCAGGAAGTTTCCATAGGCGTCGGCGTCGATGTTCGGGGAAACGTAGCACCCGGCGATCGTTAGACCGTCAAGTTCAATCGCCACGATTCCCCTCACACTCGCCGAATTGTCCACCTTCACCGGCCTGCATTTATTCACGATGATAATAATGGCGTCACCCCAAGGGCCGTCGGAGTACCAGCCCCATTGGACCCTGTAGGGCTCAGCCACCACCACCACATCCGCGTCGAGCGAGCCGATGCTCTTCTCGAGTAGATCTAGCGCCAATCTGCACCTGTTCAGCTTAACCTGAAGCAGGCGCAGTCTTTACAAGTCTGCTCGTGTCAATCTCGCCCCCTCTCCGCGCGGGGCACCGCAAGTCCGCGACCACATCTCGTGGTTCGCGTCCCTCTTTAGGGAGGCGCGGCGTTGTGCCGCGATCCCTTAATGTCCCTCGCTGCGAGTCCCTTCGGCCTCTGCTGCATCGGTGCTGCCGCTGGCGGAGGTTTTCTCCGTCCCGGCCTCCTCACCTCCACTCACTCGTCATCCCTCTTAGCTCGAGGGGGAGGAGGTGGTGGTGGCTCCACTAAGCCCTTGCGAAGGGTAGAGAGAGGCCTGTCTCGCGACACGCCTCGTCACCTTTATCTTCCTGGGAGCGCCCAGGGGGGGATGCCCTCTTTCTCTTCTTGTTGGCCTCCTCACCCCCGCTCGCGGCGGTATCTTCGCTGTTGGTCTAGAGGCTGACATCTCTCATTTCGGGGCGCTCCCGGACAAAAATTGTCCTCGCCCTAGGTAGGTCCTCCTCCCTGGTCCTGCCGTCGACCTGCTCCAATATCTTCTTCGCGCCAAGGAGGAGCCGGTCCAGATACGCCGGCACCTGCTTGAACTCCGCGCGGATGTTCCTGTTACCCTCGATCTAAGCTCTATTCCTTTTATTAGCGGTCAACGCCGCCTCCATTACCTCCTTCAGCTTACCGAGTTTGCGCAGGAGGAATTTATCGTATGCTTTCTCCCCTGCGTCACCCCCATTGGGTGTCTCGGTAATTGCCACTGAGACCGGGCGATTCTCGACAATCGTCGGGGTCGCCCGCCTGCCGTTATTCCCTCAGCTCGATCTTCCGCTCTCGGCGGAGTCGTGCCCTGCGGATTCGCCCTTTCCCGGCACCGCTGGAGGCGCGGCCTCTGCTCGAAAATTTCGAGCTCTTCCTTTCCTTTTTCCATTGCAGTTTCAGTAGACCACGCCGGTGGGTACAGGGTGATCCGAAGCCACCTGCACCGTAAACTCCTGTCCTTTCGTTGTACTATCCATAATAATTTTTTAAGTGTTCGCCTGGTCGTCAACAAAAAAATCAGTCCAGGACAACACACAACACGATACACAAGAAAAACATGCACGGTACGACGCGCGGGGCAGAGATAAAATCTCTCCCCGTTTACCCTGTCGTTTTTCTTTACATCTTATTTCCGATTTTATTTTAATTTATCTTTTCTTTCAGGTATCTGCTGTACCCTCGCCTCCGTTCGGTGCCCATCCGCTAGATGGCTCCGGGGGTACCTCCAGCCAGCAAAACACCTTTTCTTGTGCCCACGAGATGGCACCAGCCACCCCGTTTTCGTCTATTTCGTTTACCGAGAATTCGCTATTCAGCTAATAACTTTAACGATAACAATATTTAAGTAGCGTGACATAACGCCTCTTTGCTAGTCATCAGTTATATTTCCGTTTTTCACCGTGATTTTTAAACACTTAAATTAGCGTATAAGTTATTTTAAAACTCGTTTATTTGTCTCTTACGTTAATGAAAGTTCCTTAGAAAGGTTTTTAACGACAATTTCATTTTCCCCGTTACTTTAAAACACTTAAATTAAATTATACGTTATTTTAAGATTCGGTTATATTTTATGTTAACGAAAATTCCGTAGCAAAGATTTTTAATAAGAGTTCAACTACGACTTCACTAGGCGTATAGCTATGGTCGAGTTTTAACCTATAGAGATTTTTACCTCACGGAATTTTATCGCGAGCTTTCATCTCGGAAATTTAACGCGTTCGTCGCTATTGAATAACGTTTGCGTGATGCAACGTTTATTCGTTCCGAACTTCGTTATGTATTTCCGCTCTAGGGTTTGCTGTTACTACTCTTAATTTTAATTTTACTTTAACTTTTACTTTAAATTTTAACTTCAGTCTAGGCTCTAACTCTAAGCTCGCAGGCTTTTCCACCCGCGTCGCTCTCAGTCACGTTCCGTGGCGTTGGGTTTCTTTGCTCCAGGCCATGGTTATGCATTCGTCCGTTTCAATCTTATTAACGCCTTTTTTCCTCGCGAGTTTTGTCGCGCATATCGTTATCGGGCCACTCTCGCGGCATACCGTCTCTCCTGATTAATCTTGATGTACTTTTGCTTTGGGATAATAAAGTTTTAACCCCGTCCTTGCAGGTTTGTCCACACACGTTTACAATACGAACATTTAACAGTACTATATATACCGCTTTTCGTGTCTATTTACCCTTCATATTTCGCGCGCTCCGACGTCAGCAGTGATTCTGGGAGGGCGCTACGATCTTCGTCTTGCTTTCACGCCTGTACCGGTAGATAGCGCCAGCCGTCCCATAAACGGGATAATTCTCTAATAGCGAATCAGTTTTATTTCCCGTGGCGTACCGTCTTTAATGGGCTTATTTTATCGTTTTTAATATCTTAGCCCCCGTTCTGAATGTCACACCACATATTCTTAACATATGTACACAAATACCGTCTATTCTTGTCTACCGTAACTGTCCCTATACTGCTACTGCGTTCGTCTTTTCCCGCGCACGGATGACGTCATATTTTCCCTCGCGCTCGTCAGCCGTTCCGTAGGAGGCAACAACTCCTATAACGCATCGATCGCAGCGAACAGGGTGGCGCCACCCGTCTCCTTCCGGTTATAGGTGGCGCCCAGTTCTTCCTCCTTCTTGTCCCTTCTCGCGTGCAATTTTGTGCTGTTCGTGTTTTTACGTCTTTTTCGTGCAGTGTAGTGTCACCTACCTTTCCTGGACAAGCTGTTGGTGCGTCTCGCAGCAGTACGAATAACCAGGAGAGGCGCTGGAAACCGGGAACTCATCCTTTCCGCGGGAAAATGACCGCCACGCCATGTCTCCTATGGTACCTTCCGCCATCGCCGGTTACCGAAGAAGAAGAGGAGAAGAAGCAGAAAGGTAGGGCTTTTCGGCACCGCAGCCTCCTACACCCACTCTCATCGCACCCTTTTCGTTCGGAACACATATTTACGATACATTGAAACGTTTAGCACATCTATCGAGCCCGGGCAACCTCGTTTGATTTCCGCTCATGGTATGGCGCCGTGCGCCAAGTTCCGCCATTGTACCACGGCGACACTATTTTCCGCTATTTACCCGTCGAGGGTTCCACTGTTTTCCCGGATTTTCCGGCCACTATTCCGTGGCGTGTTAGTGCACTTCTCAAGTACATTTCCGGTGCATTTGCTCTCACCTTTACCGTCCGTCGGTTGGACTTTGTCGGGAGCTCCATCCGATACGTCCGTCTCATACGGCTGCAAAATCCGGACTTATCTCGGCCTCCACCTGGCCGGCCGCTGATGCTTCGAAGAGCACTTCAACCTTTTGGTCCCCCAAGTTGAAAGGGCGGCGGCCGCGATGTGCCGCCTCCTACCTAATCTCGGGGGACCTAAAGAGTAGGTTCACCGCCTCTACGAGGGGGTCGTGCGGAGTATGACCCTTTACGGGTCACCTGTGTGGGCGGGCGACCTGATGACCAGTAGCGGAGCTTAACCAAGGTCTGCCGACTTCAGCATGTGGTGGCCATCAGGATCGCCCGGGGATTCCGCTCGATCTCCCACGAGGCGGCGATGGCGCTGGCGGAACTCGCCTCGTTCTAGCTCCTGGCGGAGGAGGACGCCCAAGTATATGGGCGTCTCCGCGAACTCCGCCGGGGCGGGGTGATCCCGTCGGCGTCAGAAGTCGAGATGGTGAGGCGCCAGTCCCGACAAGGCGCGCTGGACACTTGGCGAGGATGGTAGGCCAGCGCGCCGTGGGGAAGGTTCACAATGGAGCGCCGAGTCCTGGTGGGGGAGATAGACCGGGACCTCTCGCTGCCGGCCCTAATCAAGGCCATGTTGACGGGCGAGAGGTCCTGGGAAGCGGTGGCCTCCTTCTGTGAGCAGGTCATGCTTCAGAAGGAGGCCGCTGAGAAAGAGAGGGAGGAAACAGATCATCCCTCTCGGAGGACGGCTCTCACCTCCCCGCCATGTGGACTAGTGGAAACAGTGGCTCCCCGGGGACGGGGCGGCGCAGGGTCGGGTCCCCCGGCGCCATCGATCCTACGGGTGGAGGATTGGGGAGGGTGCGGTGGTGTGACCGCCTTCTCCTCCGAGGTCGTGGCGCAAGCCAAGGCGCGGGGGGAACTGCGGACGTCATACAAAGTTCCTGCGGCTTCCCCCAACGCTCCCGACGAGGACCACCGCGGGGGTTTTAGTGGGTAAGAATCCCACACTACCTTTCATGGGAGGTCGTAAAATTGCGAAAAACCGGGAGCCGGCCACCATACGTGCCTCACTGTCGCGTGTGTCTGTTTTATCAAAGGAAATGACTTTGTTCGCACCACATTGGATTCGTCTTAACATGCACTATCATATTATATATAAAAAAATATAGTATTTCATTTAAAAAAATTAAACTGACTTTGAAATCTCCCCCACCACACCAGGTACAAAAAAAATATTTATACCACATATTTTTCCCTCTCGTACCAAACAACTTTTGTTAAAACATTTCTTTTCCTTAAATGATATTTCACTGTATTGAGATAAAACAGACGCCCTGTATTACATTACATAGATTCGACCTACCGTTTGACTGTTATTTGGAGAATTGGCCTGCCGTTTGACTGACACTTGTGGAATCGGCCCTACATTTGACTGACACTTGTAGAATCGGCCCTACATTTTTTTTTTTACGTGGAGGTAGGCCGACTCTATGTGATAAACAATTGGCAACCACACGGTGGCTCTTCCTGTACATTCGACGGACAATGTGTACTGGTATCTTATGTATTTTTTTAGCAATTTGTTTTTGTAATTCATCCAAAGCGATATATTATGAAATTAAATTAACCACTCAATAAGTATTAACATTAGATTGTTTCCTCGATGTGGCCATGGAGTGCCTCAAATGTTTAGAATAATTAAAATAAAATAAATGTTGTCAACTAAAAATTTTTAACGTCATAGCTAGCTAGACATTATTTTCAATTGAAAAAAAAAAATTATAAATCATAATACTATGATCTTATGCTTAAAATGTATTTTCTTATGGCCGCCTGACAGCAACCTGTAAATCTGGCGTGACAGTGCACGTGTTAATAAGTAAATGTTGTTCAAATTATATCGTGTTTGATATCATTTTCATCAGAAAAATCTCACCAACATGTTAAAAAAAATTTCAGATGAAAAAAAGTAAAATTAAAGAAATTATATTTTTCTGTTATGATTTGTCGAGCCGTGAAATCTCGTAAAAGAAACCGAGTGGTGTAGCGTTACACGCTTGACTGACTGCGAGGGAGATAACATGGACGCGGCAATGACGCAGCCTAGGCGTAGGACCATCTATACTGTCACTTGTACAATCCAAACTTACTGACTCTTGTGGAGAATTTACTGTAGTCACCCAGTCGTGGTTCCTCGAGAGTGAGCTTGGTGCCCTGCTCCCTAAAACACCACGGTGGGGATGGATTTTTTATGAATTTTAGCGAATCGAATCAGTCGAGGAGGAACGCGACGGAGTCTCTTCCTGCGATATCGCTTACTTTATCTCCGTAGAAAGGATCCAACGCCGCTACGGTCCATCCGCGCTTATCACTATTGAAACCACTCCATACGCTTAGGTTGACTTTACACGAAAGTCATACCAAATGAAACATACATATGGTGGTGTTCGACGAAAAAGTTGCTTATGGTTTTTAATTACAAGTCTGCTTTCCGGCTACCGATATGTTTCTGGCCAGGGGTTTCCCATAATGCTTCACATTGCCAGTAACATATTACAATAACTTTACGCTCGCTGTCCGACACAGTGAGTGTGGACCTACGCATTTATAGTATACTGAACGGTGATATACATCCGGTGATATTAGCGAGTTCTAAGAAGCTATTTGGACAACGCATATCTAAATGATACTCGACCACGTTGGCTCCAAGGAAGGTATGCGTTATATTAACAACCATCCGCGATGCCTATACAAACGGATAAATTTCTCATACATCAAAGACTGAGTCTGCGATTAATTAGGGAGTTCCCACAATGCTACGCATTATCAATTCGCATTCCAGCCGATGAATATGTAAAAAAAGAATTTTGTTCGGAACGTAACAAAAACAATGGGACCTGGACAGAAATGTCTTTTATGATTTCAGGATTCTAAAAATATGTACTTTATTTTGCACTTTTGCACTTTGCATATTTATATTTAACAGCATATGCAAGAATACATACATTGCATTTGTTGTCTGAAGTGCATATGTCGTGCTTATGTGGAATATCTATTTGTATATCTTTCTATTACATCTATTATATCGTACGTTATAATTCATAACAGTATATGTTAACGCAGCTTCCCGCGCTTCTTGATGGTTGGAAGGTCAGGTTGGCGTTGGTAATTATTGCACGTGTGTGTGCCAACTACTTATTGTCGCGATGGTGATCGCACTTTATTTATAATGTCGATTGTTGCGGAATGGACCGCACTGGTGTTTTAAAAATATCGAATATCGCGTGGTAGTGCGCTCAAAGTGGTGTCGATTGTTTCTACGTAGACCTTTAGAATCTCTGGAATGTTGTGAATTGGCTGTATATGTATGATTTCGTCAAAATGGGGAGTTAACCTTGTTGGCAAATCATTGGCCTTTCACCTTCTAGAGCCGCCCTCCTAGGCCATCGTGCACTCTCCCGTGCTTCACAGAGTAGGGCGTAGGCAAAGAGGGAGAGACGGTCCCAAACAGGGGTGTCAGCCCCGCGTGGCGATCTTGCCGAAACGTCGACTTTACGGGTTTATGGCATGTTTACCGTTACTGAGCGCGCAGAGGCAAGTACCGGCTCACCATGTGGCCCGCAGAAGTGGAGAATTTCCGCAGCCATCAGGTACTAAACCGGATTTGCCCTCTGGCTTGAATAGGCTATTGCTATCCAAAAAATCTTGTAGGAAAACTTCTCAAAAGTAACGTTGCCTGGAATCCGTGCCATAAACCCCTGTTGGTTAAACAGTATAGTTTTGATAATAATACAGTGATTGTCACTTAAAATCGTATACCTAGCGTTCGGCTGATTTTTTTCAATAAAACGTGAAAATTGTACTAAATGATTAAAACTCATAAATGTTTTATTGAAAAAAAACCAGCCGAAACGCTAGCTGTACGATTTTAAGGGATAGTCACTGTATGTATTCAATGCTAAATATCGATCATATGAAATCATGTTTTTGTAATTCCAAACATGTAATTGAACATTGGATATGGCAGTTTGTGTTTCGAATTCAAATAATTCAATTTGTTCATCGCAGCCAACAGGATTCGTGTGAAATAGTGAATAGTATTACTGGATTCCGGGTAGGAGAATGTGTATGTTACGTCGTAACAAAGGACAAATACCATCATGCATCGCACTTGTAGTTTTCCTAGAAAATAATAATTCTCACCACTTAAATTCCTGCTCGTACATGCTCGATGAATATACATCTGCGTTGCAGATGTAAGTCCATCGACGTTCCAAAGGGGATATCGGGAACCAAGAATGCGTAAAATAAACCTTTTCAATGGCCTACTTCCAATCGTGGATGTAGGTCCCATCTATGTCACCAAGGATGCGCCGTCGGAGTTCTTACGCAAGGTACGTAAACCTTGACAAGGACTTCGACGGTCGTAACACGGCGCGAAAATAATAGAAGTCCCATTTGAAGCGTCGAACGGTCAAGTTTCGGCACTTGTGGCATGGCGCCGTTAGGGCTAAACTCTCGAGACACCAGCCAGGCCCTGCCATAAAATATCGAGAAAACCGAGCACTTCCCGTTAGTCACGGAAGTGCATGGTGGTACGCGTGCCCCTTCCCTCGTTTCTACCTCTGATGGGGTGGAGACAAAGTCGACCAATTAGGTCAAATTTTGTGCTTCACCCCCATCGGAGCCCCGAAGCGTAGAGAGGGAAATCGCCTCAGGAGGAATCGTCCTCCGAAAAGACAGAACATTTTTAACACTCGCCGTAAAAAGAACAATTTCAACACTCGTAGTATATAGACCAAAGTCAAAACTCGTACACCGGGAAAAAAACTCGATCGTTCTCGTACAGACTCGAGCAGCTTCCTTCTGAAGCTCGTGGTTTGCGAACTGATTAAGACGCCGGCCGATTAAGTTGCCCGGCGAAGTGGACGTTTCCCTCGTGGATCACCGAAAGTCGCACAAGTCAGGAAATTCCACCATCACGGCGTTACTCTGACACCCGAGTCGGAAAAAGGGCGCATCTCGCAACAATTTCGTTGTAAACATTTAGCTGAAGGAAAAATTTTAAAAGTGAAATATTTCCTTAAGTGTATTTGCCCACACCATCGATGTTCTTATATTCGAAGCCGTGGTACAGAATGCATAGCAGAATCGTACTCCATTTAGAGTAAGAATATCGTACCGCTACGTTACGTGAAAATCGGTAAGAAATATTATCTCCAAGCGCGACGTTATATGTGTTTATTCGCTTCGTTTAACAGGAAGACATGAATCGTTTGAGCTATTGAAGAAACAATCCACACCTTCGTATTCGGTACCAAAAAAAGGCAAGATTTCTTTGGGAACAATTCTTTGTAGGGAATATTTTTAAAGACAAATATTTAGTTATCTGTATTTGCCACTACCATTGTAGAGATAAAATTCGACGCCTATGTCCAGAATGCACCGCAGGAAAGTACTCCAATAATAGTACGAGTATCGTACCGGTAAGTTAAGTGAAAATCGCAAAGAATTACTAACTCCAAGCGCGACGTTATATGTGTACACACGCTTTGTTTAACAGGAAGACATGAATCGTTTGAGCTATTGAAAACACAAACCACACCTTTGTATTCGGTACCAAAAAAGGTATGGTTCCATTGCGAACATTCAGTTGTAGGAATTATTTTTAAAGTTGAAATATTTAATTATCTGTATTTGCCCACAGCATCGTAGTTCGAAAATTCGACGCCGTCGTCCAGAATGCATAGCAGAATTGAACGCCATTTAGAGAACAAGAATCGTCCCAGTATGATATGCGATGGTCGCGAAGGACTTCTATAAACATGTGCGACGTTATATGTGTGTATTCGCTTCGATCAACAGTAACACCGGAACCGTTTGAGCTTCGAATAACAAAGCACACCTTTGTATTCGGCATCAAAAAATGGTAAGATTTCTTTAGTCACATTTAGTTTTAGGTGTTATTATTATCGTCGAAATATTTAATTATATGTATTTTCCCCCACATCGTAGTTCGAATATTCGTCGCCGACGTCCAGAATGCATTGTTAGAATTAAACACCATTTAGAGTACGAGTATTGCCGTACTATGTTATGTGAAAGTCGCGAAAACTTCTATCGCCTAGCCGACGTTATAGGTGTATATTCGCATCGTTTACCAGTACCACGGCAACCGTGTGAGATATTGCAGAACCAAGCACACCTTTATATACGGGTTCAAAAAATTGTAAGATTTCGTTGGATACATTTAGCTGAAGGAATTATATTTGAAGTCTAAATATATAATTATCTGTATTTTCCCCCACCATCGTCGATCGTTATTTCGGCGCCGATGTCCAGAATGCATTGCAGAATCGTTCTCCATTTAGATTACGAGTATAGTACCGGTTCGTGGCGTGAAAGTCGCGAAGAAATACTATCTCCAAGCGCGACGTTATAAGTGTATATTCGCTTCGTTAGCATTAACACGGGAACCGTTTGAGCTATTGCAAAAACAAACCACACCTTTGTATTCGGTACCAAAAAACGGTAAGGTTTCGATGGCCACATTTAGATTTAGGAATTACTTTTAACGTCGAAATATGTCATTAAGTTTATTTGCCCACACCATCGTAGTTCTTATATTAGACGCCGTGGTCCAGAATGCATAGCAGAATCGTACGCCATTTAGAGCACTAAATTGCCGGAGTATGTTATGTGAAAGTCGCGAAGAACTACTATTGCGGAGCCATCGTTATAGGTGTTTATTCGCTTCGTTTAACAGTAACACGGCAACCGTATGAGATATTGAAGAACCATGCACACCTTTATATTCGGGATCAAAAAATTGAAAGATTTCGTTGGATACATTAAGCTGATGGAATTATATTTAAATTCGAAATATTTAATTATCTGTATTTTCCCCCACATCGTAGTTCGAAAATTGGACGCCGGAGTCCAGAATGCATAGCAGAATTGTACTCCATTTCGAGTACGAGTATCGGACCGGTACGTTACGTGAAAATCGCGAAGGAATACTATCTCCAAGAGCGACGTTATATGTGTAACTTCGCTTCGTTTAACAGTAACACCGGAAATGTTTGAGCTATTAAAAAAACAAACCGCACCTTTGAATTCGGTACCAAAAAAGGTAAGATTTCGTTGGTCACATTTAGTTTTAGAAATTATTTTTAAGGTCGAAATATTTAATTATCTGTATTTTCCCCCACATCGTAGTTCGAAAATTCGACGGCGGATTCCAGAATGCATAGCAGAATCGTACGCCATTTAGAGCACTAAATTGCCGGAGTATGTTATGTGAAAGTCGCGAAGAACTACTATTGCGGAGCCATCGTTATAGGTGTTTATTCGCTTCGTTTAACAGTAACACGGCTACCGTGTGAGCTATTGATGTACCAAACCCAAACTTTGTATTCGGTACCAAAAAAAGGTAAGATTTCTTTGGTCACATTGAGTTTTAGCAATTATTTTTACGTCGAAATATTTAATTAGCTGAATTTTCTCTCACATCGTAGTTCGAAAATTCGACGGCGGATTCCAGAATGCATAGCAGAATCATACTACATTTCGAGAGCCCAAATCGTACCATTACGTTACGTGAAAATCGCGAAGGAATACTATCTCCAAGCGCGACGTTGTCTGTGTATAGTCGCTTCCTTTATCACTAACCCGGGGACCATTTGAGCTATTGAACATACACACCACACCTTTGTATTCGGTACCAGAAAATGGAAAGAGTTCGCTGGGAACATTTAATTGTTGGTATTATTACTAATGACATAATATTTAATTATCTGTATTTTCCCCCACATCGTAGTTCGAAAATTGGACGCCGGAGTCCAGAATGCATAGCAGAATTGTACTCCATTTCGAGTACGAGTATCGGACCGGTACGTTACGTGAAAATCGCGAAGGAATACTATCTCCAAGAGCGACGTTATATGTGTAACTTCGCTTCGTTTAACAGTAACACCGGAAATGTTTGAGCTATTAAAAAAACAAACCGCACCTTTGAATTCGGTACCAAAAAAGGTAAGATTTCGTTGGTCACATTTAGTTTTAGAAATTATTTTTAAGGTCGAAATATTTAATTATCTGTATTTTCCCCCACATCGTAGTTCGAAAATTCGACGGCGGATTCCAGAATGCATAGCAGAATCGTACGCCATTTAGAGCACTAAATTGCCGGAGTATGTTA
Source organism: Habropoda laboriosa (assembly GCF_001263275.1). Classification (NCBI taxonomy): domain Eukaryota; kingdom Metazoa; phylum Arthropoda; class Insecta; order Hymenoptera; family Apidae; genus Habropoda; species Habropoda laboriosa. Next base: position 116,749 of record NW_017100298.1, on the reverse strand, counting down.
TGTGAAAGTCGCGAAGAACTACTATTGCGGAGCCATCGTTATAGGTGTTTATTCGCTTCGTTTAACAGTAACACGGCAACCGTATGAGATATTGAAGAACCATGCACACCTTTATATTCGGGATCAAAAAATTGAAAGATTTCGTTGGATACATTAAGCTGATGGAATTATATTTAAATTCGAAATATTTAATTATCTGTATTTTCCCCCACATCGTAGTTCGAAAATTGGACGCCGCCGTCCAGAATGCATAGTAGAATCATACACCGTTAGAGTACGAATATCGCAGCAGTATGTTATGTGAAAGTCGCGAAGAACTACTATTGCGGAGCCATCGTTATAGGTGTTTATTCGCTTCGTTTAACAGTAACACGGCAACCGTATGAGATATTGAAGAACCATGCACACCTTTATATTCGGGATCAAAAAATTGAAAGATTTCGTTGGATACATTAAGCTGATGGAATTATATTTAAATTCGAAATATTTAATTATCTGTATTTTCCCCCACATCGTAGTTCGAAAATTGGACGCCGGAGTCCAGAATGCATAGCAGAATTGTACTCCATTTCGAGTACGAGTATCGGACCGGAACGTTACGTGAAAATCGCAGAGTAATACTATCTCCAAGAGCGACGTTATATGTGTAACTTCGCTTCGTTTAACAGTAACACCGGAAATGTTTGAGCTATTAAAAAAACAAACCGCACCTTTGAATTCGGTACCAAAAAAGGTAAGATTTCGTTGGTCACATTTAGTTTTAGAAATTATTTTTAAGGTCGAAATATTTAATTATCTGTATTTTCCCCCACATCGTAGTTCGAAAATTCGACGGCGGATTCCAGAATGCATAGCAGAATCGTACGCCATTTAGAGCACTAAATTGCCGGAGTATGTTATGTGAAAGTCGCGAAGAACTACTATTGCGGAGCCATCGTTATAGGTGTTTATTCGCTTCGTTTAACAGTAACACGGCAACCGAGTGAGATATTGAAAAAAGAAACCACAACTTTGTATTCGGTACCAAAAAAGGGTAAGGTTTCGTCGGGAACATTTATTTGC
>NW_017100298.1:107352-113162 GCF_001263275.1 Habropoda laboriosa | reverse complement strand
CAAGTCTGACAAATTAAGTGGGAGAATGATTCGCATCCTCTGCATCTGGCAGGACGCAAATCTTCTTGACTGGCCTCTTGAGTGTTCCATGGGCCGTTCGTACGGAGACCACTCTGGTGACTCCATCGGGTCCAGGGTGCAGATCGATGATGCGCCCTAATCGCCATTGCAGTGGCGGTAGGTTGTCTTCTCTTAGGAGAACCATAGCGCCTATCCGGATCAAATCTGGTGAGTCGGTCCGCCACTTGTGCCGTTGTTGCAGGCCGTGGAGGTATTCCCGCTGCCACCTCTTCCAGAAGTGCTGTATAGTTTTCTGCACCAGCTGATACCTGTTTAATCTGGTCTCGGTTACGTTAGTTAGGTCCGGCTGTGGGAGTGCCATCAACGCATCTCCGATGAGGAAGTGACCGGGCGTGAGGGGGTTCAGGTCGTTAGGATCAGTGGATATGGGGTGCAGAGGACGGGAGTTGAGGCAGGCTTCAACTTGCGTTAGTATCGTGTATAACTCCTCATACGTGAGCCTCTGCTCGCCGACGACCTTCTTCAAGTGGGTTTTTACAGATCGCACCCCCCTCTCCCATAGGCCGCCAAAATGCGGAGCGCTTGGCGGTATTAAGTGCCAAGCGATGCGCTCCTGCGCCAACGTGTCTATAATGCGATCGTGATGCGCACGAGAGTCTAAGAGTAAGCCTAATTCCCTTAATCCACTTCGGGCGCCAATAAAATTTCTACCGTTGTCGGAGTAGATGGTTCGACATCTACCCCTCCGTGCTATGAATCGATGGAGGCATTGTAAGAACGCGTCGGTCGTCATGTCTGTGGCCAATTCGATATGTGTGGCCTTTGTAACGAAACAGACAAAGAGGCATATATAAGTTTTTTCGCTCGCACGAGCACGACCCCTTCCTCGAATTAGAAAGGGGCCCGCGTAGTCCACGCCGCAGGTAGCGAACGCGCGGTCTGGGGTCACGCGATCGGCAGGTAAGTTGCCCATTTTATATTGCGGGCTTGTCGGATTGATCTTAAAGCATCTTACGCACTGACGCAGTACCCCCCTTACGAGCCGTCTTCCGGATGTTATCCAAAATCGATCGTGCAGCGATGCTAGTGTTTGTTGCGGTCCAGCGTGCAGTAAACGGTTATGCTCGCGCCTTACAATCAATCTACTAAGCGCGTCCGAGCCTGGGAGAATTATCGGATGTTTTTTATCCGTTTCTAAGTCCGCGTTCAAGAGACGTCCGCCCACCCTGAGAAGCCCATAGTTATCGATGAATGGGCATAATGAAATTAGCGGGCTGCCCCTTCCAATTGGCTTTTCTGACGCGAGGCATTGCATTTCATCATGAAAATGACATTTTTGGGCGACTCTGATGACAGTTCGCTCTGCCCTTCCGATCTCGTCGGCGGATGGGGGATGGTGATCGGAGGGATCACCGCGACTTCCCTGTAGCGATCCCCTGGCCCGCGCGTTATCCACGAATCTAAAGCAGTAAGCTACTATCCGAAGCAATTTTTCGTAGGACGAGTAACGAGAGGCTAAGTTGAAATCACTCAAGGCCGCGGCGCTAGCCGGGCCTGCGTGAGTCGCGGCCGCCCGTTTTTCTTCGGGTATTTCCACCGAGGTTGTTGGCCTTGAAGCTGGCCAATCGTCGCAATTCTGCGACAACCACTGCGGCCCGTGCCACCAAAGGTCGCTGTCTCTCAAGGCAGAAGCAGCGATCCCCCGCGATACAATGTCCGCAGGATTATCGGCAGATCTTACGTGATGCCAGGCCTCAATTTTGGTGAGACTCTGTGTCTCCGAAACGCGATTCGCGACGAACGTTTTCCATCGACTCGGTTCAGTCCTTAGCCAGGCCAAGACGATCGTTGAATCGGTCCAACAATATTCGCGCGCGAACTCGATCTGTAGCGCTTCAGAGACTCTGTGTCTCCGAAACGCGATTCGCGACGAACGTTTTCCATCGACTCGGTTCAGCCCTCAGCCAGGCCAAGACGATCGTTGAATCGGTCCAACAATATTCGCGCGCGAACTCGATCTGTAGCGCTTCCTTCACGTATGAAACAAGTCGCGCTAGTAAAAGAGCACCAGACAGCTCTAATCGCGGCAGTGACAGCGATTTCAACGGCGCTACGCGTGACTTAGCACACAATAGTCGCGTCGACCACGCCCCCTCGACCGTTTTTGACCGCAGGTATACCGTGGCCCCAAAGGCTTGTTCCGATGCGTCCGAGAAGCCATGCAATTCTATTTCTCTCGGATTGTTTGGTACCACGCGCCGCGGGATGACCACCAATGGAACCTCCTTCAGTTCGGCACGAAAGTCGTTCCATTGCGTGTGCATCTCCTGGGATAGGGTTTCGTCCCATCCCACATCTAATCGCCAGAGTCGCTTCATGATGAATTTTGCTCGGATCACGATGGGGCTAATGAGTCCGAGCGGGTCGAATATTTGCGCGATTTCCGACAGAATGGTACGCTTCGTAATCTTGTTCGTCCTATTGTCGCGGAGCGAGTACCGTAGTTCATCTGGTTCAGCGGTCCAACAGATGCCTAACGTCTTCGGATCCCTTCCAGTGTCCGCGATTTCAAAGCTAGCCGGTGTTCCGTTACGATCGCTGCCGAGCGCCCCTATGTGGTTGCTAGCCCATTTTCGCAGTGGCATTCCGGCATTGCCCAAGACCTCGGTTAATGAAGCCTTTAGTTTCACGGCCCCTTCTAAACTATCGCATCCCGTGAGCAGATCATCCACATAGAAGTCGTGAATGATCGCACGACTAGCGAGCGGGTGCGATTGCATGCAGTCTTCCCCGATTTTCTTGAGCACGCGCGTTGCTAGAAACGATGCCGACGCGGTGCCATACGTTATGGTATTCAAATCGTAAACGCTAATGGGTTCATTGGCATTTGAACGCCATAGTATCCGCTGAAATCTACGATGGTCCTCTCGCACGCGAATTTGCCGGTACATTTTCTCTATGTCCGCCGACAGGACATACCGATGTTTTCGAAATCTAAGTAAAATAGTGACGAGATCACTCTGTACGGGCATGCCTACTAGCTGCGCGTCATTCAACGAGATCCCCGAGGATGTCTTGGCAGATCCGTCAAATACTACCCGAAGTTTGGTCGTTGTACTGGACTCCTTATAAACCGCGTGGTGGGGCAAATAATAGCCAAGTTGATTCTCTAACGAATTTTCATCAACCTTGGACATATGTCCGAGCGATTCGTATTCACGCATGAAATCTATATACCCTTGATGGAGTTCCGGGTTTTTCCTGAATCTCCGTTCCAATGAAATGAGCCGGCGCTCAGCTTGTTCCCGCGATTCCCCCAATTCTACGATTTTTTCGTCGAAGGGTATGCTGACGACGTATCGCCCGTCGTCGTCTCGACCTGTCGTGGTTCTAAAGTGCTCCTCACATTTATTGCTAGTCGCGTCGACGCTCGAGGGTTCCCGACGGCTGATCTCCTCTACCTCCCAGAAACGCGAGATTGACTCGTGCAATTGTGCATTCGTTACCGCGTGACACGTTTTTAAGCCCCCCCCTTCTCGGTCCGGCCAATATATACTACCACCTAAGACCCACCCGAGCAGCGTTTTTTGCCAGGTGAGATTTCCTGGGCCTACTCTATGCTGTCCGACGCATAGCAATCGCCAGAACAGACCGGCGCCAATCAATAGGTCGATACGATTGGGATGTTCGAATTCCGGATCGGCCGGAATGACGCCGAAAGGAATCGGGATGCCTACCTTGTTCAATGGAACATTTGGCATCATCTCGGTGATCTCCTTCAACACTAAACACGACACCTCCGAACGAAAATTGCTACTTCGCGAACTGATTTGTAAGCGCGCCTGCGATCTAATGGGATTCTTTGCTCCGCCTATCCCCCCCACGATCATTTCCGCGGCGGTGGGCCGGAGGCCGATTTTCTTGCAGAATCGCTCCGTGACGAAATGGGCTTGCGAACCGACGTCCAATAAAACGCGACACTCATGTTTCTTACCCGCTCTGTCCGTTACCAAAACTATGGCGGTCGATAGCACCGCGCATTCGATGTGGGCCCCCCTCGAATCGGACACGCAAGATCGCACCAGGTGAGATGAGGAGGCGCTTGGTACGTTCGCGGATTCCTTGTCTACCGGTCTCTCGTCCCGATGCAGCACGGTGTGGTGCTTGCTTCCGCACTTACGACATTTTCCGCGGGTACAATTTTTAACGTTATGTCCCAGCGATAAGCAATTGAAACACACGCCTAATCGTTTTATTGCTTCGTGCTTCTCCGCAAAGGGTAACGCGAGCAGTTTCGAGCAGTGTTGCAGCGCATGCTCAGCCTTGCATAACAAACAGGCAGATGGTTGGTTAGCAAGGTAAGATGCTGCTTCGTACTGTTTGGCGTGATCACCGCGCCTTTGTTTATTCCTAGTGGTCACGCTCGTTGCGCTCGACGCGGCCGATTTTGTTGTTTCCTTACGGGTTAAATATTGTTAACGCTGTTCTAAAAACTTGGCGAATTCGCGCAACGCAGGTCTGTTTGGAGTGTCCGTGATACGTTTTTCCCACTCGTCAAGAGACGATGAATCTATTTTTCTGGACAAGTGCGAACTAATTAACGCCTCCCACAGCTCGGAGGGCTTCAGCACGGACTCCAAGGCGCGAACGTGATTTGTAGCGGTGTCTATCAATTGATTAAGAAGTGCACCGTCCGGCTTCCGGACAGCTTCTATGTCTAACAGGGCGTTAATGTGATGGTCGACTAATGCCCTTGGATTTTCATAACGCTCTCTTAAACGTGCCCAGGCGAGCGCATAGTTCGTCGCTGAGACGCTAAAGGATTCTAACACTCGCGCCGCTGGACCCGTGAGAGAAGAATTTAAATAATTAAAACGATCGATGTCGGTCAATTTATCTGAATCGTGCACTAACGATGTAAAGGTATCCCGGAAGCGTATCCATTGTCCAAGGTCGCCGTTGAACGTGGGCAATTTTATGACTGGAAGACGTGTCGCGTGGGACGAGTCCGTTACCGTTGGCGTTGTGGTGACTGCGGGGGACGCTGTCGAAGATCGCGAACCCCGAACCTGCGATAACTGTTTTTCGGCGGACGACAGTACGCGGAAGTATGTGTCATCGAAGAACTCGCGCTCTAATAAGTGTGCTGCCTCGTTATCTGTACCGATTACAATTGCCTCTATCTGCGATTGAATCCTATCGAATCTACTGTATAACGGCTCGTGCGCCTTTACGCGTTTTTCAAATGCAACATAGTCGTCTTCTACTACTGTTGTTTCTACGAATTTTTTGAATATTGTTAACTTTGCCTTGCCCGACCCACGCTCCGCTATTAATGTTTTTAGTTGCGAATCCATTTTAGCTACTACGCAAGTTGAAGAGCAAGGAAAGGAAAGACTCACGTGAAAACCAAGGACTGGATCAGCGTTGAGGTATTGCCTTCTTCGGAACGTGCGGTTGGATTCCCCGTGACTGCTCCGGTGTGCTGCTTACTATCCCGTCCAGGGGGGTGCGAGGTCCAGATGGCTGGTGCGCACAGTCTCCTTCCTGGATGATTCTGGCTCAATGCTCCAGAACACAGCTCACCGCTAGTGTTGGGTGATGCCGGGCGTCGAATGCCAGGTTACCCAGCAGGACTCAGAATCGTGGATTGGATGACCCAATTTCAAACTGCTCTGCAGCGGGTTCGGCTTCCTTCTTCAGGACGTTGTGAATCCGGCTCGAAGGACCAATGTTTATGATGTGCTCGTGTTTCGTTGCTATCAACCTTTTCGAGCCTTGTCGATTTT
>NW_017100298.1:96811-107281 GCF_001263275.1 Habropoda laboriosa | reverse complement strand
AAACTTCTAGTGACTCGACTCTTGGTGTGGTCAGATGGTTTCTAATGTTCCCTTCCGCGAAAGGTCCCACGACACCTCCGTGCGAGGACGCATCGCGGGGGTGAGGCCCTCGGATAGGTTGAGTACATTTTTCGATAGTGGTGGGGAAGGGTGGCTGGCGAAAACTATTGGCTAAAATCATAGGTGGGAAAACTACACGAAAATGCCACCCCCCAGACCATAGGTCACTCTCAGGTACCAAGCGTACCCTTGAGTGACGCACGCGGAAATTCCGAGTGCCTCGAACAATGACCGTAGCAGACAATAACGTTAAGACGCGCTTCGGCTCTGGTGACCATGTGAATGCAAAAATGTACAAGTTAAAAAAGGGGCGAAGATTCTAAGTCGAAAACAGGGCAATGAAAGGTAAAAGCAAGTTCTTAGATTGAAAGACTACGATTGCCGTGGCGTCATAAAATTACCGCTGCTACGAAACGAGCGAAGGCGAAAAATATATACAATAGAACTACATACTAAGAAATCTAAGGGTCGGGCGGCTGACATACCTGTCGAGGATTAAACAATAATAGTATCATTAAATATTGTTTGATATTTTTTAAAAATGCCAAAAGTTCGAAAAACTAAGAAGGTATTAAAGCAAAGTTGGGTCGGAAATGATCCCAATTTTATTAGCGGAGACGACGTCGAAAGTATTTATTGCCAAGTTTGTGATAAAAATTTCAAATGTAAACAAAAATGTCAATTAGTACAACATATAAACACTGCCATACACAGGAAAGGAGTCGAACAAGCATCTAATCGATACCGAGCAGAAAATTCGCAGCACGAAGTAACGAACTAAAAAGAGAAAAGAGAAAAGAAATTTTACGCGGACTTAACGCAGGCAATTGTCGCTGTTAATACATATGCCTTGGAAAACTCTAAACAATAATGTGTGGAGGAATTTTCTGACGAAATACATACCAAATCACACCATACCGGACGAATCAACCCTACGGAAAAATTATTTAGATTATAACAGATGGAAAAGGCTTGCAGACAATTTCAAGCTTTTGTAAAATCATTTATTCAGAACACGATGTTTGCTGTACAACGTACGAGACGTGACTAGTGCGAGAAGCTGTTTCGGATTGCCTGGAAAGGTCAGGATCGACACACTGACCTACTTCCGTCGAAGCAGATTAATTTGTGGACGAATGGGTGAGTTTTCCACAAGTAATAAAACACTTTATTCCTTTCGGATAACGAATAAAAGTATCGAACACAGTTATTAAACGACTTGTTTGTTATTCATGAAAAAAAAATACGTTTTGTGGATCAATGTCAATGATACACACGCTGAAAATTTCATCGAAATCGGCGGATGGAGAAACAAGCGACAGGCATCGAAAGATGTAAGAATCTGCAAATTTATTACAGTTTTACGCCGAAAGTCGTGATAGTGCGATTTTCATCATCTTTAACCGTTTGTAGCTCATAGAAACATTAACCGATTTCGATGAAATTTTCAGCGTGTGTATAATTGACATAGATCTACAAAACGTATTTTTTAAATTTTCATTACGAGCTCAGATATAAAAGTTGTAAAAACGACCTTCGCTATTTTCTTCGCGATTCCGACTAATGGCAGTTTTTTCAAAAATTTTTGACACGACATCTAGTAAACCAATCTTTCTAACTTCTCAAAAAAACTCAAGTCGTTTGGCCCAATTTTAAAAAAGTTATTCCATTTTATATAGTGTATGAATACTTTTGTCCTCCACTGTATGTATTGTTATACAAACATCGGAATGACGGCAAAAAACCATTTCTCTAAGCCTTTTAAAAATAGCGGTACAACGTCAAATTTTTTTGACAGCGATCGAAAACCGAGAAGTCACGCGTACGCATTTGTTCACGATCGCGTGCGGATGAGTCTCTGCTCTCCCGTGCCTGGGCGCCGGGTTGGCCAGTGTTTTTCGTTAATAATTCAAAAACGAAGCTTCAACCAACATTTTGGTAAAGGAAAAAGTTGTTCAGAGTCACCCCAGTAATCCCACATTTCCGGGTGTTCGAGGAGTTACGGGACACCCTGTATACGTCTATCTAGCGATCACGAGTGCAGTGTTAAACGCGCCGCACCCGGGCCATTGAGACGCGTAGCGCCCTCAAAGCATTGCGTTGCAGCGCGATCCGCTTACTTTGTTGTCGCCACAAGATGATTGTTATAATTCTATTGCACAAGCAATCAGAGAAGACATAAAAAACCACTATGTATGGATTTCTGTGAATGAGACCACCAATAAAATACGACAATACGTAGCAAATTTGGTAATAGAAAAACTCTGCGATGATGAAATAACAATTCCTCATTTATTATGTTCTGAGGAATTAGAAGAAACAAATTATGCTGCTATATCCCGTTTTATTAATATAGCGACACACATTTTGCTACCCAATGGTAACGATGAGAAAGTTTGTTTGTTGACAACTGATGCAGCACCATACAAGCAGGAAAAAAACTAAAACTGTTTTACCGAAACATGATACATGTACCATGTTTAGTTCATGGTTTGCATAGAATTGCTCAAGAAGTACGAGCCCATTTCCTATTAGTTTACAAACTAATATCTTCTGTAAAAAAGAATTTTACAAAAGCAACCCTTCGTATTGAAGAATACCGGAAGTATGAGGTACATGGCGATCGAAGCAGCATTATTTTATGCGGCCATTTTGACAAAATGGAAAAGGTTTGTCAAGGATTTCTTAAATTCCTGTAACTGGTTATTTTGACTTATTTTGGTTTTGAATAAAATCTTATTTTAGATATTTCATTTATGCTAATAGGTTGTTACGTACACGTTCTACCCGAAACGTACGGCGCCGAATGTTTAGTCTAGCACGCACCCCCCCGATAGTCACCAAGCCAAGGGATGAGCTCGCATTCCATTCCCACGGAAATCTAACGTTCCCCACCACCAAAAATCTTAGTTTTTCGGTGTATAAAAGGGCATGATTTTCGACGCTCGGGGGCAGTCTCTAATTCAGTTTTGAACATAACGTTACTCTGTCCGTCAGAGTATTGATACGAGCAAGATCGGGTTCCAGTCCCCTTCGAGCATATTAACGTCGCGTACGTATTTCGTAAGTGTCAATCAAATAATACTGTCTACGACTCCTCCGCGCTCTCACCGCGCAAAGTCGAGAAGGAAGTTTCTTGCCCAGCCAAGAATCGACTAACATTAAACATTGTATCGAATCAGCCATTGTAATTATAATAGAATAGTATAGTAACGTACCAGCTAACCCCACGACAGATATACCTTTACCGCTCGAGGTATATCAACGACTACGACTCGCGAATACCAAATACCTTCATATCCGGTGGCACATGGCGTTAACTATACGCTAGTGGTCTATCTCCTTCGGCTACCTTCGTTAACCATACGTTGGCACGTCCGAGCCCTCCTATCTATACCCACGTCTACCACATCCCGGGAAACACGCGCTTTTATATTAGTGTTACAAATTTAATTTTTACAACAGCTGAACACTGAAATGATGTATCTGTTACGCGGCACATACCTGCACTACCCCAAGGGGAAAGAGCCCTCCATAAACCGGGTCAGGATTTCTAAATTTTGCATCGTTCGAATATTTCTCCAAATCCTGACCCGTCGGTAGAGACAATAACTTTATGAAGCCATTGATTCTCCATCGCATTCCTTATAAGTCCCTGTTTTTTCACCGATGACCGAGGTTTAGAATTTTTACTTTGTTTCTTTCATGTATTGTTCACCTCAGAGTGCTTCATAAGCACCCAGGGAGCACGTGTTCTACCTGAGAGTGACGGTTTGCTTGGGGGTGGCTATTTTGTTTCTCCTTCCGCATTTTTTCTAACCTATCAGTCAAAATATCAACCACCACCCTCGCTACTTCCGACTAATGACATTCACCAATCCGCATGTCTCAAACCCTAAGACACGCCTTATCCGAGGTAAGGTGAAGGACAACCAACGAACCTCGAATCAGTAACAACACAAACTCCGCTCACTACACAAGAACACTTGCATTAATAAAGACTCCTAGTTTAAGATAGCTTAGATTTCACTAATGTTTGCAAATAATAATTGAGTGTTACAAAATCCAACCCATTCTCAGTCAATTATCCCTTACCTGCATAAAAGTTCGTAAGGGAATCCCGCTGGTTCAACACGTCGCGAACCGCGTGAATAGTATTGGTCCTTCGAGCCGGATTTTAGTAGTGCGAAATCAATCGTGACAAAGAACGAAGCAAACCGCGAGTGAAATCAAGTGTCCACAACCATCATCCCAAGGCGATCTTCAAGCAACTTCGGCATCCAGGTCCAGGGAACGGAAGCTTGCCAGTCTCGACAATCCTGAGAGCCTCGCAGTTCAAGGTAGGCTCGTAAAATTATCACCAATCCTTCCTAGTTTCTCCCTTTCAAAATACAAAGTCGAGCCGCTTCTTCAAATCCTTCCGCGAAGGCTTCAGCCAGCCAAGAGAAAGATATTAGCGCTTTGCGTCGGAAACGTGGCCAAATAATCGGCCATTTGACTTCATTTACAAAGTTTCTCGATCAATATGAAAAGACAGTAGACCGCGATAGGCACTTGATGCAAGCCCATCTCGATGGAACAGCACAGGCGTGGAAAAAATTCGACGACATTCAAGACGCTATCGAAGAACTAGACGAAAATGAGACAGATCGCCGATTCGAATTGCATAACAATTACTACGCCGTCACAGCACGGGCTAGAAAACTCTTAGACGAAGATCTCCACGCGACCACGAATACTCGCGCAGCATTCTCACCCACTATATCTACATCCGCGCCCATCACCGTAAAATTGCCAGAAATGCGTTTACCCACCTTTGACGGGACCATAGAGGATTGGGACTCCTTCTTCGATATATTCGAATCGACCATCGATCGAAACGAAAACCTGACATCGGTACAAAAACTACAGTACCTGCGCAGTGCATTGACCGGAAGGGCCGCTACCTGCGTTCGATCTTTAACAACAAGGGGTTCGAACTACGAGGTTGCGATCGAATTACTTAAACAAAAATTTGATTGCACACGCCGTATTCTACTACGCCACGTAGACGCGATTCGCGATCTTCCAAGATTATCACGGGAAACTCCAGAGGCACTAGGAGAACTTGTCGATACGTATAACTTACATCTGCGCGCGTTGAAGAATATGGGCGAGCCGATCGAGGCGTGGAATACCGTGTTAATCTCCAGCATCTTATCGAAAATCAGTTACGAGACCGCGTGGCAATGGGAACTGACGTTAACAAATAAAAAGATGCCAGCGTATAACACCCTACTAGATTTTTTGGAAAAACGGGCAAATTGCGCGTCAGCCATAAAACCGCCCTTTGGAAAAAGGGATTATAAAGACTCGCGACAGACATCATCAACCGCCCCAAAGACCGTACCGCCGCGGTCATACGCGTTCATCACGACACAAACCCAACGATCGTGTCCAAATTGTCAAGGACCGCATGACATCTGGGCATGCGAGAATTTCCTCGCTAACACAGCGTCTAAGCGTTTAGAGATCACTCGAAAAATACGTCTCTGCACAAATTGTCTTCGACCAGGGCATTCAGCAGAAAGATGCAACAGTAGCTCGTGCCGCGTGTGCAACGGTCGACATCACACACTACTGCATCGGAAGGAAAATTCACGTCGATATTCATCGTCACCCAGAGCCATACAACGTACGCGAACATCATCGTCCTCATCGTCAACACCGCCGCCCTCGCCAACGAAATCGTCGCGCAGATCAGGATCTCCACCCGAAAGATCACGGACAGACCACAATAGCCAACGAAAACCGCAACGGAAGTTACGTCCAAATAAATCAAGGCCGCAATCACCCGGAAGCGAGAGTCAAAAATCCGATTGACTAGCAATAAAAACCTCACCATGCGCGTTTGTCGTTGACACAGCATCAAGCGATCTCTTAGTAACCGCGCAGATCAACGCACTAAATCAGGATCGAAAACCCATCATTTGTCGAACCTTGATCGACACGTGCGCGACGACAAACTTCATCACAGAAACGTTCGCGAAAGGGCTCGGACTTCCCATGAGATCAACCCACATACCTATTGGAGCGCTTAATACACTAAGAACAATCGCCAAACACACTGTTGCCGCCACTATACGCTCCCGCACGTCAAGCTACGAGCGCACACTGACATTCCTCGTAATAAAGGAAATCTCTTCGCCGATCCCGAATCAACAGATTGATCGATCGGGCTTCTCCATCCCAAAGAATATAAAACTTGCGGATCCAGACTTTCATCGTCCTGCGCCAGTCGACATGTTGCTGTGCGCAGGAGCGGCCTTATCACTACTATGCGTGGGACAAATAAATCTTTCCTCTCCCAACGGCCGGGATTTGTTCTTGCAAAAGACCAAATTCGGATGGGTCTTCGGGGGGACAGTCAGCACGTGCCACCAAAGGGAATCTTCGCCGTCGTGCTTTTCAACTACAACGCTGCAAAACGACCTCTCAAGGTTTTGGGAAATCGAAGAAGGTCCGCAGAAACAATACCTCTCGAAATCGGAAGCTATATGCGAAGAACATTTTCAGAAGACCACAACACGGAATAAACACGGCAGGTACGTCGTCGCTCTACCTTTCAATGAAAGCAAAAATCAATTAGGAGAGTCGCGTGCAAGGGCGGAGAAACGGCTTCTCGCCCTCGAAAGACGCCTCATGAAGGAACCAGACTTGAAGGCACAGTACACTACTGTCATCAATGAATATTTGGAACTGGGACACATGTCAAGGACAAATCCTCACACACACGGTCACTCATACTATCTCCCACATCACGGAGTATTCAAGGCAAGCAGTAACACGACGAAGCTTCGAGTCGTTTTCGACGGATCCGCGGAGACCACCTCCGGCATCTCACTGAACGACACACTACACACTGGACCAAAGATACAAGACGATTTACTATACATCCTGCTTCGATTCCGCACACATCAATACGTCATCACGGGAGATATTGAAAAAATGTACCGACAGTTTCTTGTTCGCCTACCAGACCGCAGATATCAGAGGATTCTCTGGCGTGATCATTCGGGAAAAATACAAACCTACGAATTAAACACGGTGACATTCGGTTTATTAACAGCACCCTATCTAGCAATCAGATGCCTCAAACAACTCGCACTGGACGAAGGCCATCGATACCCGCACGCCGCAAATATTCTACAGCGCGATTTTTACGTGGACGACGCGCTCACAGGAGCGACGACAAAGCAGGAAGCCTTCACATTACGGCAAGAGCTCACACAATTACTATCTCTAGCAGGTTTGAATGTTCGACAATGGGCATCCAACGACTCACATCTACTCCGTGGACTACCAGCCAGCAAGATTAACAACAAACTACATCTCGGTGAATCCACGACCGTCAAAACGCTCGGGGTGTACTGGGACTCGGCCGCGGATACAATTAATTATTCAATCACTATCACAACCTCGATGTCACAAATAACAAAGAGAGTCATCAGCTCGGAAATCGCCAAGATCTACGATCCATTAGGACTTCTAGGTCCCGTGATCATTGTCGCGAAGATTCTTCTCCAGAAGATTTGGGCTTTAAAAATCGATTGGGATGAATTGCTGCCTATGGATATTCATCACGCATGGTCACAATATTATTATAAGCTTCCATTACTCAACAATATATCATTTAGCCGCAAAACAGTTATCAGAGCAACCGCGACAATCCAATTACACGGGTTTTGCGATGCCAGCGAAAGGGCATACGGGGCATGCGTATACCTGAGAACAATAGACTCAAGCGGCAACATTCAAACGGAACTTCTAGTAGCCAAGTCAAAGGTCGCCCCTTTAAAATCACAAACCATTCCGCGACTGGAATTGTGTGGAGCTCTTCTCCTTTCTTCTTTACTTACTACAGTACGAAACGCGCTCCACCTTCAAATTGACCATTGCAGCCTCTGGACCGATTCAACCATAGTTCTCCACTGGATAAACACATCACCTCATACACTCAAGACGTTCGTGGCAAACAGAGTGGCCGAAATTCAAGAGAAAACTCGAGCATCCGACTGGCATCACATCCGGACAGAGGACAATCCCGCGGACCTGATTTCCCGCGGCCAATTGCCAGAAGATTTTTTAAAATCATCGAACTGGCACAACGGACCGAAGTGGCTTAGGAGACCAGAAGCTGACTGGCCGACATGGAAGGTACCTTCAATTGAAGGAACGGCCGACGAGCAAAAGGGGACTATCTGTCTGGTAACTGCCACAATTGACACCGATATTTTAGATCGGTATTCATCGTGGGGGAAGTTACTAAGAGTCCTTGCCCGCTGTCTTCGTTGGAAACCCAACAACATTGTTAGAGGAAACATCACAGTTCCCGAATTACAACATGCACATGACACAGTCATTAGGATGCTGCAACGACAACACTTCGCGCATGATCTGAGAAATCTGGAAAAGGATCGAGAAGCGCAACCGAAATTACAACGTTTGGCTCCATTCATCGACAAGGACGGTATTCTTCGAGTCGGTGGGCGATTGAGAAATTCGAAAATTCCTTTCTCAGCTAAGCATCCAATTATTTTACCAAAGACATACTCAACAGCTTTACTAATTAAGCATCATCATCTCATGCTCTTGCACTCGGGAGTGCAAGCTACCCTATACTCCATGCGAAGACAATACTGGCCCATTGACGGGCGAAGTCAGGTATGGAAGGTCATAAAAGAATGCGTACGCTGCTGCCGAGCTCAACCACCGGCGATAGACTACGTAATGGGCAATCTACCTGGAGACCGGGTTAAACAAGCTAGACCATTCACGAATGTCGAAGTGGATTACTGCGGACCGTTCTTCATTAAGCAACGAAGACATCGTAATCGTACGAGAATAAAGGTATACGTCGCGGTGTTCGTCTGCTTCGCAGTGAAGGCGGTCCACCTCGAATTGGTAAGCGACCTTACTAGCGAGGCCTTCATCGCTGCCCTTCGCCGTTTTATAGCTCGACGCGGCTTTTGCTCCAACATATATTCCGACAACGGGTCAAATTTCGTGGGAGCATACAGTGCTCTGCGCGAGGTCCAAAACCTCTTGAAGTCACATGGAGCATCATGATCGAATCCACGCATTTTTAGTCGAGCGAAACATACAATGGCATTTCATTCCGCCGCAGACTCCCCACTTCGGAGGACTCTGGGAGGCGGCAGTGAAGTCCTTTAAGAACCATTTCAAACGCGTTGCAGGCTCCACACTTTTTACATTCGAAGACATGAACACGTTAATTATCGAGATCGAGGCTGTGCTGAATTCGCGTCCTCTTACTCCTCTCTCATCCGATCCTAATGACTTCTTGGTCCTCACTCCTGCGCATTTCCTTATCGGTGAATCTCTGACGAGCCTACCCGAGCGAGATGTCAGAGATATAAATACTAATAGATTGTCGAGTTGGCAGCATATCCAACAGGTGAAGCAGCATTTCTGGGCTCGTTGGCATAAAGAGTATCTCAACGAACTCCACAACCGCACCAAATGGGCCAGAGGGTCGCACCCTATCAAGGAAGGCACCGTGGTTCTACTCCGGGAGATGAATCTGCCCTCCATGCAGTGGGCCTTAGGCAGAGTGATGAAGGTTCATCCAGGATCCGACGGTATCATCCGTACCGTGACAGTCAAGACTGCTACGTCTACCTTTGATCGAAGTGTCAAGAAACTGGTACCACTACCATCCCAGTCTGCAGAAGACCAGATCGAGAAGGCCACACCTCATGAAGAGACCCTTGTCTGATTACATAATAATATAACACTGTACATACTCACACATTCGTCATAACACTTTCTTACACATCCTTCCTTCAATGCTCTTATTGATCGTAATACTCTCAACGGGGGGAGGATGTTACGCGGCACATACCTACACTACCCCAAGGGGAAAGAGACCTCCATAAACCGGGTCAGGATTTCTAAATTTTACATCGTTCAAATATTTCTCCAAATCCTGACCCGTCGGTAGAGACAATAACTTTATGAAGCCATTGATTCTCCATCGCATTCCTTATAAGTCCCTGTTTTTTCACCGATGACCGAGGTTTAGAATTTTACTTTGTTTCTTTCATGTATTGTTCACCTCAGAGTGCTTCATAAGTTTATTACCTGTACCGTTCCGGGTTTCGAGGCAAGCGGATTTTCGCGACGGTCACCCAGGGAGCACGTGTTCTACCTGAGAGTGACGGTTTGCTTGGGGGTGGCTATTTTGTTTCTCCTTCCGCATTTTTTCTAACCTATCAGTTAAAATATCAACCACCACCCTCGCTACTTCCGACTAATGACATTAACCAATCCGCATGTCTCAAAACCTAAGACACGCCTTATCCGAGGTAAGGAGAAGGAAAACCGACGGACATAGAATCAGTATAAAAA
>NW_017100298.1:72965-96695 GCF_001263275.1 Habropoda laboriosa | reverse complement strand
TCGCAAGGCTGGTGATACCGGTCGAATTCCGCAAGCACCTGACAACCTACCGACGACCGTTCGGAACGCGAGCCGTAAACCCTTTAATAAAAAGGTGACAGCGGCAACCTCACCGTACACCTTTTTATAACAAGGTAGTTGAAAAATTCAATGGGAAGGATGCAGCTGCAATCAAGATCGCACGGGAAGTACTCCAGCAAAATCAACTTGCACAAAACTTAATGTATAGGTTGAGTAAAAAATTCGTTCGTGTCGACGGCGACTCGCTCTTCTTGTAATGTTAATCTAAAATAAATTGATAAACGTATCTTATTAGGGTCAGTCTAGAGACGCTTTGTGTTCAGTATTAGGCAGTTCTCTCTCAATATTATTCGAGTCACAAGCGTTTAAAGATGAGGAAACAGAGATGGGGAGACTGGAGAGGATTGATACATAGGGAGACTTGATACATTTTTATATTTTCCACGTAAAATACAAAAAAGAAGCGTGAGCTTCAGCATATAGTGCTCTTTGTAGATCGCGTTAGGTTATGATTGTTTCAAGCAAATTTATTAACCTGAAATTATTTTATTAAAGGAAGTGAAATGTAAGTTTTTACTTCATTTATGTAGGAAGCAGGCGTTAATAGGAGAGTTCACGAATGCGTTAAATTCAAAACATGAACGAGAAACAGTTCTTGAACTCTCCTACGCCCGATAGGCGCGTGCGAATGAATGTGTGTGTGCATGCGTGAGCGTCGACGGTATTATGATCGCGGGATTGTTTTCATACACCGCGGCTAAAGAAGTAAACGTTGGCATCCGCAAAAACGAGCAGCGGGCGTTAAATCTGTTGACTTAAACGTACGAAATTTAAAGGGAACGTCAAGAACGTTTGGCCGACGCGCGGATAAAAGGACGTGCCCGCGGCGCGTGCGGGAGAGTGGCAGTTGCTCGAGAATCACGATACGAAGGAGTCCTACGATACGATACGATTACGGCTACGACAAACGATTACGATTACGGATTACGATCTTTTGTATATTACGGCGTGTGGGTGTATGTTACTGTCTCGGTTTTGTATTGTTTTTGTCGTCTCGTTATTTTTGTAATAAACGGATAGATACATTTAAAACATTCTATTCCTACATTTATATAAGGTTTTTGTCACTGTGTACTGATTTTTGTGAAATATCATTAATTTTACGTGAAAATACACTCAATATTACACATATGTGAAAACTCTCGTTGCTTTCAGTTTAAGGTTAAGTGTTGCTAGAATTATTGTTTTAAAATTTTACATTTAGGGAGGCATGAGACATATGTACCTTCAAGGGTGATTTGATACATGTATCATACCTCCCCAAAGAAATTTAACCTTACGTAATCTGTAATAGATATTCTTCAGCAAACAAAATTTCTATATTTTAATAGATGCCGTTTAAACGGAAGTCGAAGGGTCGTCAAAAGAATTCACCGGATGATATTAAAAATGCTGTACTTGAAGTTATTAATGAAAATAAACCAATAAGGACAACGGCTAAAACGTACAAAATTGATAAAATGACATTATCTATATACATAATTAAATATAAAAATAACAAAAATACAGTTTTTTATCCAAATTTCGTAACATCCCAAATATTTACAAGCGAAGAAGAAAAATTACTTGCAGAATATTTATTAACTTTGGCAAACCTTAATTATGGTCTTTCACCAATTTAAACCAAAAAATGTGCATTTTTATTTGTGAAAGAAAATAACAGAAATATTCCTCAAAATTGGACAATAAATGAAGCAGCATCGTGTGATTGGTTCCGAGGCTTTATATCTTGGAACTCTCAGCTCTCCTAAGAGCTCACTTCGTATTCCTGAAGCAACCAGTTTAAGTAGGGCGACTGCTTTTGATAAATATAGTGTGTCCCATTTTTACGAAAACTTACGAATAATATTTGAAAGAGACACTGTTGGTCCAGAATCAGTGTACAACGTGTACGAAACTGGAGTGACTACAAGCCACAAAAAATAATTAGATGCAAAGGACAAAAACAAGTTTCCAAAGCCACATCTGCCGAACGTGGTACTCTGGTCACAGTATGTTGTGCAATTAATGCTTTAGGACATTCCATTCCACCATTTTTCATTTTCCCTCGAATCTGCCAACAGGACTACATGACAGAATAGACCCTACCCCCCGAAGGTTCCATTGCAGTGACACACGAAAGTGGGTGGATGACAGAGGAAAATTTTATTAATTATCTCAATCATTTCATTAAGCATGCTAAATGCACTAAAGATGGAAAATTTCTTCTCGTTCTTGGCAATCATAAAAGTCATATCTCTCTAGAATCTATATCTCTGCAAAAATAATGGAATAATACTACTTACACTGCCACCATATACTAGCCACCGCCTCCAGCCGTTAAATGTTTCAGTTTTTGGCCCATTCAAAAAATTTTACAATGAACAAGCAGATTTATGGATGCTTAATCACCTTGGCCAAACAATAGCATTATGAAATGTAACAGAATTAGTCGGACAGGCATATAATCGAGCATTTACACCAGCTAATATTATAAAAGGATTTTCTACAACGGGAATTTACCCATTCAATCCTTATCGATTAGATGATTCAGATTTTGCAAGTACAGAAGTAAGTAACAGATCTTTTTCTGATTCATTACAAAACAATTCACACTCACAAATAAACATAGAAACCATAACATCCAAAGATAATGTGCCTGAAAAAAACCATGCATTACCTACCATTAATAACCCCAATCTACCAATAATAGAAGAAAATAACGCACAAAATTTATTAAAAAGTCCACAAGAAATCCTATCCTAAGCCATATCCTAAAGCAGCACCGAGGAAAAGGAAAGGCGGCAGAAAGCTAGAAAAAACCACAATACTTACCGATACGCCTGAAAAATTAGCTATTGAAGAAGAAATTAAGAGTAGAGAGAAAAAAAGCCTTTGAAGACTAATGTTGCAAAAGCAAAAAAAAATATATTTGGAAAATAAAAGAAAAATACACTCCACAGAAACAAGTGAGCAGGAACAATGAAAATCAAAAAGACTAACGCAAAGCGTTGATATTATGTATGTTGATATTATGGATTTTGAGAACGTACAGATATTGAGAGCGTAGGCGAAAATGAAGATGCGGCTTGCATTTATTGCAACTCTTTATATTCACGTTCAGAACCAAATGAGCATTGGATTCAATGTCAAATGTGTTCCAAATGGTGCCACATACAATGTGCTGGATTAAACATTCGAACAAAGATGTTTCATTGTGAAATTTCTACGAAATAAACTGCTTTGTTTTTACGTCTCATATCTCCATTATTATGCATCAACCCTCCTTCAGATGCAAGGCTTGAAACATTTTACATCATTTACGAAATAACATTTTTTTAATACATCTTTTGTCTAAGTTTAAGTTTGTTTTTTTTTTGTTAAAGAATAGGATGTTGAATGTAAATATGCAAAAAGATCATTAAAATATTATTTGTTTTCGTTTAAAACAATTTATCGTTCTTATCGTTCTTTATTTTTGAAAGAAGAAAAGTGTTGAAGAAATAAGAAAAAAAATGTATGGTAAGAATGCTATTAGCAAAAGTGGATCAAAAAGATTCAATAGTAAAGATTTCAATGTGGAAGATAAAAAAACGAAGCGGCAAGCCGAAAGTACAAAATCCAAGATACACAACTAGAGAGATTGCAACCATATTCAATATTTCGTAAAAATCAGTTTCCTTGCATTTGAAAAAACTCCGAATGACGAATGAGTACGACGTTTGGGTCCCGCATGAGCTAACGGAAAAGAATTTGCTCGACCGCATTTCGATTTGCGATTCATTGCTAAAGCGATACAAAGATCGCCCTTTTTTAAAACAACTTATCACTGGTGATGAAAAATGGATTGTTTTTGATAATGTAAAACGAAGTAAACATTGGTCTAAGCCAAGACAAAAACCATTAACAACGTCCAAGGCAAGATGCATATATCTGAATTTTTTAATTAAAAAACACAACAATTTTATGAAAAAGAAGTATTTAAAGTACAAAACAGATAGGAAAAGGCCATACAACAAAATGGTACATATCTCATTGATTAGGTAAGTCTGATATTAAAATAACAAAACTTTATATTCTTGTGAAGAAACGCGAACAGACTTTTTACTCAAGCTAATATATTAGGACTCATTTAAATACCTTTCTAGCCACGATACAAGAATTAGAAGCCGTAGGTTTAACATTACATGATTCAATTGGGATATATGTATATGAATTCCATAAATCATTATTAAGAATTATTAAAAATTTCAAGTATTTTGAACAAAAATGACGTACACGGACCTATAAATTTGCCAGAACAGTGTTGATGTAAGTTTAAGTATGAACCAATTCATAACAATTCAACAAACGCCATCAACTAACAACAGCAAATGTAGAAAAAATGTTCATAATTCATTGTGGCACGAATTATAATATACAAGAATGATTCCAAAAAATACTGTTAGGTATATGTACATACATATATTGTAAATATTGTACAACGTAATAAATTGTTTATTATACTATACGTTATATATACATATTATGCATATTTAAGTGCATATTCGCATATTTCTCGTGCATATCTGCTTACTTTATGTGCATATTTGCATATTTTTCCTGCATAAACATCCGCTGTCTATTGATTACCAGTAATAAGCGTATTTATCCTTAATAGGTATGTACCTCTGTAAGAAAGATGCATTCATATCGTAGAGTATTTGATACGAAATATGCATTAAACAAATGCACGAGAGAGAAGTTCAATTTACATTGAAAAAATAATTTCGACGTTAAACATCGCATTCCATAAGTAGGTGTACATATTAACCAAAAGAAGAATTACATCAATCTTTCCAATTTTCACGCATTTGAAAACTATAGGGTTGTAAACATACAAAATTTTCTTCATTTATGAAAATGTTTTTAAAACAGTCTTATAGTAAATTTTTTCATTAAAATTATAAATTACACAAAGTACGTCTGTATTAGATAAATGTTTGCTGCGTCCATACAGAGTATTCTAAAAACTGTATGGTACATTGAGTTTCACTTGATTTTTAAGTAACAAAGCTTTGAAAGTAACAAAGCTTTGAAAGTACAAGTATTGAAAGTATATAGAGTACTCGGAACCCACAAAATTTATATTCAGATATATATCCGGATACTTATTTAATTTAAATTCGATTACCGGAGTATAAGGATACGTGCTTGATTTAAATTCGGATATTCAAACACGTTCTTGATTTGCAATTAAGTGGCTGTACGGGTCGAAGTCACATATGTATGTGTGAATGGTGCAAAAGACAAACGATCACACATTCGAAACAAAGAACTGCGTGGGGCTACTTACATGTGTGCACGCTACCATCTTTTGTATCTCAGGCGATCAATAACTAACGATTCTCGACAATCAATCGTCGTCAAGTCATCAGTTGCGTTACGTATTGAGAGAATAAATTACATTTTTTTTAATACTGTTGCAAAAGCAGTTTGACAAACCGGGCGCGGTGACGGTTGCCGGCGAGATTTTTTGCCGGAGTCGTTAGGCTCCGGCAAAAACTAGCTAGCTCGCCGGCGTCTAATCCCCGGGCACACACATTCACTCACACACGGAGTCGAATGTTGGGTCTGGGCTAGACGCCGGCAACTGTCACCGCGGAGCAATGAACTCCATCAGCCTGTCTCCCTTCAATTGGCAGGCATTACGTCACTGGGGCAACAACCTTGCCGAGCGATCGTTCACCGATGATCGATCCGTTGGCTCGATCCTTTCCGAAAATACCCAATCCGGGTCGTCGGTGGCGATTCCTCGGCAGGGTATAAAAGCATCTTGTCGGAAACGTCGCCAGTTCATAATCATCGAAAACGCTTCAACGTTTTTCGTACTTTTCGCTTTCAACGTATATCACCACGGCCCTGTGCTTTAGAACGTGGACAGTCACACAGCGAGCTACGCTGAAGTTTATTGTTAGCAAAGCATTGTAACCTTTAGTGATTGTTAGAAATATACGGATTGTTGAATCAAAATCTGTACGTTGACTATAACTCTGCTAAAGTCATACGAAACAAATACTCTACTTTTCTAATTACTTCTCTTGAACTTGCTCTCTTTAATTAGAATCTAAATAAGGAGAGTTTTACATTTGAGTCATCGTGATAAAATATCCGGACATCCAGATTCGGATTTCGAGTTATAATGAGTAATTCGAGTACGTGGATATCCAGATAGTAGAAGTACTAATTTCAATAACGTTTTCATGAACCATCCCACGTCAAAACCCACGGAATTGCGGTCATAGTTACTGATTTCTTGCGAACTCATAACATTGGTTGATAACCTCAGGGAACTAAACTATACCAAGTTTTAACTTTCTATCTGAAACGATTTTGTAGATATTCAATATTAAAGTTTTGAAAAATTGGATGATATCAGCTGACATGTAAATCAAGTTACTTTAACGTAATGCTTCGAATTTGGGCTCATTTTCAAGCTAAAGAAATTCGCTCTCTGAATATGTATACCTATTGGATTTAGGTAATAAATTAAAAGATGGTATTTTAATTATAAACTCTTCTTTATTTTTATACGCGAGGAAAGCACGTCTCTACGCAATCATAAGAGATCGACAAGACGCTAAAAGAGAAAAAAAGCATAGCAGTGTCCACCTGTACTAAACAGATGGTTCCTATGTTATTCTTCTATATGTATATGTTTATATTAACCTTCCTCAGTATGTTGACCATTTTTGCTGTTACCACTACACACACTCACTCATTTCTCCTGTGGGTTCTTGGTTAGCAAACTACACACGAATCGTATGCGTATAATCTTGTGTGAACAAGGTTTATTTTTTGTTACAGAGTTCGCTGGCTTAATGTATAGTTGAGTTGAATCCTGAACGCTCTCTCTTTCCGCATATTCTGCTCTGCCCTTCTCTTTTTTCGGGCGTTTTTTTTTTCATCTCCACCTGGAAGTTATGTAGTGCCGCCTGGAGTAATTCCTCCTTATGCACTGAAAAGTATAAAGACGTTAGTTACCATTAAAATTTAAAGTTGGAATGAAACCATGCAGGAGCTTGAGAATTATGCAGGAAAAGTTGCAAAAAACCTGCGAAACAAATAATAGGCTGAGGTACGGGGCAAATGAAGGGGAGGGGGATAGGAATCCATTACAATCTGGAGGCATTGAAAATCACAGTAAGGCCAGCGCCCGAACCTGAAGTAAATCAAACAAGCAAAAGCAAACAAAGCAAAACAAGTCCATTTCCGTCAATCCACTCTCTCACTAGTGCGCTCCAGTGGCACTCGTACCTTTAACTTATATGGTAGAAGATGAGGTTTGAAAGTGGCCGTGTCTCTGGCCAGTCTGTTAGGGTGCTCTTCAACTTTATAACCTGAAATTGTACGATTAATTAGTATATTGATTCGGTTGACTCCAGCTCTTCTGTGTAAGTCTTCCGTGGAGTGATCTGTGGGTAAGTTAAGTATGATCTTAAGTGCACGATTTTGGAGCCTTTGAAGGGAGAGGAGATGAGTGCGGGCGGTCGAAGACCATATGTGCGCACCATACAACATTACAGGACGAATGCAAGTACAATATAAATGTATCTTGAGATAAAGCGGAAGTTTGGATTTGGGTCCTATTAGGACTCTGGAGGCCTGGAGGGCCCTGAAGGCCTTGTCATGCCTGTCGGCCACCGTAGGACCCCACGTGACCCTCCGGTCCAGCACCAGGCCTAGGTATCGGGCAGAGTTGCTCCAGACAATATCTCTGTTGTTTATTTTTAGGGGAGGGAGGCTTTGATTGTTGCCCCTTTCTGGTGAAGAGAACTGCAATAGTTTTGTTGACGTTGATAGTGAACTTCCAGTTGCCATAATAGGCAACCAGGAGGTTTAGCTGTGTCTGCAATTTACGAGTGAGGTTTTCTATTTGCCAGGAGGAGGCCAGAACGGCCGTGTCGTCTGCGTAAAGCGCTAGTGAGGTGTCTGTTGTCTGTGGGAGATCGTTGATGTATAGTAAAAAAAGTAGTGGTCCTAGCACGGAGCCCTGTGGGACTCCTGCTTTGATGTGGATCTGTTGGGATTTGCAGTTCGCTATTTGAACATAGAAGGATCGGTCGGTTAAATACCAGTGAATGAGTTTAATTAGGGAGGGGTGAAAGTTCATTTGGATTAATTTGTATGTTATCCCGTTATGCCAGACTGAATCAAAGGCTTTCTGCAGGTCAATGAGGACCATAGCGGAGAGTCTATTGGTGTTCATGTTGTGGGAGTGATGTTGGGCAACTCTAATTAATTGTTGAATTGTAGAGTGTTTGTTGCGAAATCCGAACTGTTGGTCTATTAAGATTTGGTGTTTGGTAATGTGGGATTCCAGCATTTTGTAAATAATTTTTTCGAAGATTTTACCGTTCATCGAAAGAAGGCTGATGGGTCGGTAATTGTTTGGGATCGTTCTGTCTCCCCCTGGCTTAGGGATTGGGACGGTTCTGCCCACTTTCCATTGTGAGGGGAAGTAGGATGCAATGATTGATGCTCTGTATATGTAGTAAAGTTGGAGGCAAATTTGATCATGACTGCGGAGATTCCGTCAGGTCCGGCGGCCTTATTTGCTTTGAGTTTGCTGGCAAGATCTGCGATGATCTTGGGTGAAATGTGTAGAAGAAACTCGTTTGGGGGGGAGGGATTGAAATGTTCTTTGTAATGGAAGTTTAGCAGTGCACGATTGACCTCAACCTGCAGGGGGGAAGTTGTTAAGTAGGTACGATCGTGAACCGTTCTGAAATGATCTGCTAAGACTTGAACTTTTTGAGTGTTTAGTGCGGTTACGTTATTGTGCTTGCCAATAAGAGAAGGTATTGTGGTCTTTTTCTTGACGATTTTGCTATAAATGGACCAGAAGGTGTGATTCGAGGTACTTGCGTTCTGTATTTGAGTCTGGATTTCTTTTGTTTTAAGTTCAATGATTTTGGATTTGATATGTTTAGTGAGGGAGTTGGAATAGTGGAGGTATGTCGGATCTCCCCCTCTCTGCCATTTTTTCCTGGCTGCGTTGCGGAGGGCTATTACTTTTTTTAGTTGAGGATCGGGAGTGACAAATCTGTTACTGGATGAGACTAGTTCTATTGCATTTCGAAGGCATTTTTTGAGGGACTTGTTTAAGGTTCGAATGGCTTGGTCGATTCTGTTTTTGTTCGTTAGATTGCTCTCCAGCGGAATTCTGGAAGACATGGTTCTATATTTATCCCAATCGGTGACTGGGATTGAGGAGGTGAGATTTGAATTTTGAGGGAGGAGGGGGGTGGTTAGAAGGACTGGTCTATGTTTTTGTTCGTTAGATTGGTCTCCAGCGGAATTCTGGAAGACATGGTTCTATATTTATCCCAGTTGGTAACTGGGATTGAGGAGGTGAAATTTGAATTTTGAGGGAGGAGGGGATTCTGTTTTTGTTCGTTAGATTGCTCTCCAGCGGAATTCTGGAAGACATGGTTCTATATTTATCCCAGTCGGTGACTGGGATTGAGGAGGTGAGATTTGAATTTTGAGGGAGGAGGGGGGTGGTTAGAAGGACTGGTCTATGGTCAGATTGTAGGTCGTCCACTGCTTCAGGTTGAAATTTGATTGCCCAGTTTGTTATAAAAAAGTCGAGGGTAGACGGCCGGGAGTTTGGTCTGAAATGAGTGAAGGTGGGGGGAAAAATGAGATCGTATACAGCTTGATCAGCGTGCCTCCTTAGGGTTGTCCCGTTTCTGTTAAAGGTATGGTTGTTCCATGATTGATGCTTTGCATTGACGTCGAATCCAGCTAATAACGTGGTTCATCGACAGAAGAGTTTGTTAAGTATGTCTGTTGTTATCCTGACTGAGGGGGGGCAGTACACCGACATGAAAATTATTTTGGATGGAATGATTTTAATAGCAATCGCCTCCACGTCTCCGGTGTCTGGTAGAGGAAACGGAATGAAATTTAGGTTTTTGTGAATCATTATAGCTACTCCTCCGCGGGCGGTACCGTCTGGCCTGTCGTGTCTGATAATATTGTAATTTTGTAGGGTAACAGTCTGTTCGCCAGTGAGCCAGGTTTCTTGCAGAAGAGCCACAGAGACATTGTTGAGATTTAGGAACAACTCTAGTTCCGTGAGTTTGTGTAGGAGGGAACATGCGTTCCAGGTAGTGAAGTTTCCCAGGGAGGGGGTTTGGGGGAAGAAGAGGGTTTATCCTAGGAGTTGAGTTAGGAAGTTGGTGAATTCACCTTGCTGAGGAGGTTGCTGTTCTGGGGCACGTCCAGGAGCGGATTGGCGATGTGGGGGAAGGACGTTACCAACGAGTGTATCCCGGTAAGATCTAGCTTGAGTAGAAGGGGAAGAAGTACTGGTTGAGGCTTCATTAAGTGTGGGGAAGCTGCGATTAGTTGGTCCTCTGGGGTCTGAAGTGAGTGGGAGGTGGGATTTATCGTTTTTCCTGTGGGGAAGATTTATCTGAGGTGCAGTTCGCTTTGCGAGGTAAGCAAGTAGGCGCGGACATTGGGAGAAGTTTGCTGTGTGGTTGCCACCACAGTTGGCGCATTTGGGGGGGGGGGGGTAGGAGAGGTCTTTCTTGCACTCCGCAGTTGCGTGAGGCAGACCACACTTCACACACTTGTGGTCCTTGTTGCAATTGGACGAGGAGTGTCCGAAGGCTTGACATCTATAACACTGGGTGTAAGGTTTCCTATGGTTGAATTTCTCCCAGTACACTCGGCAGTAGAATACATAACCGGTGTGGTTGATTTGAGTAAAGGGGGTGGAGGGGGGAAAGGTGATTTTATATAAGCAACGTCCGTTGCTTTCCTTGAAAATGGTGGCAGAGGTCGGGTTGAGGCCCTGTTTCTTGAGGTCATCCAGGATGACCCTTCTCTTTTTTCGGGCGTCCTTATATACATATGCCTCGTTTCCGAGCGAGGACCATGGAGAGTGCCCTCACGGTACATTTTCCAGCTCGCACCCTATTGGTGCGTGCTAGCTGTACGCTACACTCCTAATAATCCAATAATGTATATAAAATTGTATTTATTATTAAAAAATATAACAATAATCTATGCTAATGTTGCAACTACTGATTTCATGCTGTCCTCGCTAATAGATCAATTTGAAAAAAATACCATTGGATTCCTTGAATTTTAACCTGTGAGATAAGCTTCTCAAAATGATGGAGAGATTTCGGGAACATTTGAAGAAGGATAATGTTTAGCATAATGCAAACCGTCCCGTATCGTGTAGACAGTACAAACGGCCAACAGTTAAGGTAATGGTATCAGTAGTTGACCATGTACCAGTAGTTGACCAATATTTAGAGAAACGTAAAAAATAAGGTTTTTATAAGTGATACTCTTTTGAAAAAAAATGCACATGACATGCCAAGACCATCTATCGGTTAAATTTCAAAAGAATTACATGTGACGAGAAGTATGCGTAGTAACAACAGACGTCTAAATCCATTAAGGTAAGTAATATGCCTCTATATTGCTATTTCCTTAACGTTTCTGTTAAGAACAGCTGTACAGTTCAGGTAAACAAATCCATACGTTGTGAACTCTTCGTGACTGAATTATTTACTTTTTAAATTCTCGCAGCGTTTTATAAGTGATAAATGCAACATTTTTGTTATTCTAACCACAAAAAGCAATAGTTTATTGGGGGGTCAAATTCTGAATCTTGTTATTCTAATAATTTTTAGAAGTTGACAGGCGTGGTCAATTACTGATGTGAGTTATCTAAATTTGTTTACGATTTATAATGTATCCATTTTGTATTTAACTTTATTAAAAGTACAAAATATAGTTCTAAATTTTGTAGCACACTGCGTTTTAGTGGATGACCGCATGGTCAACTATTGACTGATACATGGTCAATTATTGACTCCGTCCAGTGTCAATGAAAGTTAAATTGCATTTATTTCATCCATGGAAATGTACGGGCGATTGTGGAAGTGGCCAGAGAAGCCTGATGTGCTGGACTATGAGTGGAAGGCTGTAGTTTCTCATATCAATAAGCCCACGAAATCGAGCAGAACTCGCAACGTCTACTCTGTTCCCGAATTGAACTTGTTATGGAATTGAATTGTTTTGTGCTGGTAATTGTTGAAAATAAACGATACTAAAATGATTGCCAACATTATTGCTTTAACCCTCCTTCTAATATAAGTGGTCAACTACTAACGAACAGAGGGTCAATTACTAGTTTTTTCATTTTTAAGAGTGGTCAACTTCTGAAGCAATTACTGAATTTTTAAATATTCTTTTAAATTTTTATAACAACTTTTTTAAAAATTGGTATTGTTACATAATCTAGAAGGCTTAAAGAGTATCTTGAGGCATCGACTCTCGCTATTTAATGGTTACTGGTAAAACTTAACTGGTCAACTGCTGGTATATTTATCTTACTGCACGTTCACATTGAATACAGCGTGACATTTTTCTACGATAAACATTGCCCTCAAACGCTATAAGAATTTGTACTTGTATCGTTTATTGTAACGCATGGAAATGTAATATCTATGCATTACATTAATTAAATTTTGTGTTGGATTATTACTAATAGTAATGCGTCAGCCAGTAAGCAAAAATGAATTGTGTTATATATATACAGGGTGTCCCGTAACTCCTCGAACATCCGGAAATGGGGGGTAGCTGAGGTGACTCTGAACAACTTTTTCCTTTTCCAAAATCCAGTTTGAAGCTTCGTTTTCGAGTTATTAACGAAAAACACTGGCCAATTACAGCGCGCGTAGAGCCCGCGCTGAGGGGCGGAGAACAGAGGCTCATCCGCGCGATCGAACAAATGCGTACGCGTGACTTCTCGGTTCTCGACAGCTGTCAAAAAAATTTCACTTTGCACTGCTGTTTTTATAAGGCTTAGAGAAATGGTTTTTGACCGTCATTCCGACGTTTGTATAAATTTTTGAAACAACTGCAATTAGTCTGAATCGCGAAGAAAATAGTGAAGGTCGTTTTTACAACTTTTTTATCTGAGCTCGTAATAAAAATTTAAAAAATACGTTTTGTAGATCTACGTCAATGATACGCACGCTGAAAATTTCATCGAAATTGGTTAATGTTTCTATGAGCTACAAACGGTTAAAGATTGTGAAAATCGCACTATCACGACTTTCCGCGTAAAACTGTAATAAATCTACAGATTCTTGCATCTTTCAATGCCTGTTGCTTGTTTCTCCATCAACATATTTCGATGAAATTTTATAATTGACATCGATTTCCAAAACGTATTTTTTTTCTTTTTCATGAATAACAAGTAAGTCGTTTAATAACTGTGTTCGATACTTTTATTCGTTATCCGAAAGGAATAAAGTGTTTTATTACTTATGAAAAACTTACCCATTCGTCCACGAATTAATCTGCTTCGACGGAACTGGGTCAGTGTGTCGATCCTGACCTATCCGAAACATCTGATGGTACGACCGTGTCGGTGAACTCACATGATCGTTCTTCGCCAAACGTCGCGCGGTTCGCGGGGAAAGTGTGGAAAAAAACAAAAGACGTCTCGACGTTTTCGACGTCTTCTTTCGGCGTTCGACGTGTATTGATGTCGATGCCGATGTTTCTTGTGTCTGTATTAACGCTCATCGGTGAGCTCACTTCCCCGCACCGATCACTTCCTCTTGCCACAGGGACAGGTTGATATGTTTATGAATTTATTATTTTGTTGTTCCTGTAGCTTCCCGTGGACCGCAATTCTTTCGACGAATTTCGCGAGGCCGTAAATCCCTCTTACACTCGAGGTGGTTTATTGTGCTGTGTGATGGGTTGGGTCTCACTGCGAGAGCGAAACTTCAAGCGCGTGTTAGAGAATGACCCGTGGAGTCGTGAAAAGGATATCAGATTAGAGAAATTTCATCAGTGAAAGACAAAGCGACAATTGTAAACATCCAATTAGTCATTCATCGTGGAGAATAAAATTTTTTATACATTTCACTGAATCATAGAGAAAATATTGCGAATTAATTGCCAAGGTTCCTCGATGAAAATGAGTTCAGATACAACTTTATTCGATTCATGTTAAAATTTATGTAAATTTAAATGTTCGAAAAAGCTATATATGAAAATTATAAATAAATTTGTATTTTGTAGTTCTATAAGTAGAACATTGTGCTTACATATCTGAGAAAATACCAGTGTATTTCTGTAAGTTTTGTCTACAGCTTATTAATCATTTTCACGGAAATCATTTTGAAATGGACACACCCATGTTAAATTTAAAGAACCCATTCCCATTACTCACAATCAGTGCTTCCACCTCACTACATATACCAAAACGTAACATATCGACAAAGAAAGTGAATCGATGTTGCGAGAGTAAACGAGACGCGATGGTTGAAGAGTATGAAGTGCGTGTGGCGATGAATCATCCAATGACGAAAAAGGCACTTTTTATCATTTTCGTGAGGTTCTCCCGATGAAAATGAGTTAAAACACGACATAAATCAGACTAGTTTTACCATGTTTAAACAAGCGTATCATTTCTTTTCATACAAAAGTTTGTTTTTGCTATTGAAAAATTACTAATATGTGTTACTATATTGATAGTAAAAATTATAAATACCAATTAATAGCTAATAATCCTGTAAGGGGTTTCATAGCATTAATAAAAGAAAAAAGAAATCAATTAATATTGATTATATGTATATTTGATATTAATATTATATAATTGATTAATTGTACAATTGATATTAATATTGATTAATAATGATTAATATCAACTATATTGGTATTGAAACCGACCTTTTGTATGAAAAAATAATTATTTATGCAGGTCAATCTCTCCTGAGTAAAAGGATCAGAAAATCATTAATAGTTTCGGAGATAATAATTCTTTTATGCGGTCAGAACATGTCAAAATCAGAAAAGAATGATAGCATAATAGTTTCTGCTCAGAATTACCGACCCAATTAATTGTTTGTTCACTAGTATGAATGTAACCTGTTAGAATGAACAAGTGTTATGTTGATTGAAAGGTTTTGTCGTGAATTTGGGGTCTTCGCATGGGGTCTTCGTTGACCGGGTTTATGGCACGCTCGCACGAGAAGGTTATTTTTGAGAACAAAGACGCTTCGTAGCTCCGCGAAAAAATAAGTAATTTCTTACAGAACAATGCCTTTAGAATTTCGACTTTTCCGCGTCCTCAATAACCGAAGACGTGTCATAAACCAGGTATTCCTGAAGGGTCAATCCACACGTGCGTATAACGGCACTCTCGACCGAGGGTTGACCTGGCGGGAATTTCCCACGCGTCACCGAAGGACAGCGAAGATTCCACGCACCCGCAGGTAGGGCCCTACTCCTTCCAAGGAAAAGCGCGCTAAGGGCACAATGGAAGGGTGAGTGCCACTCAAGGGGGACGTTGATTGCTAATTTGTGCGTACGTGAAAAACCAATCAGCGTGCCTTCTTGTACTTGGCGGGGGAGTCACGGCGGACTCCAGAAAAATTCGGCATCGGGTCGACATTCGCAAGGAGTCTCTCGTGTGAATAACACAGACACACAGTTTCTAACCGTACGAGGAGACACCGTAGTTTTCGAGTCGCGAACGATCATTCGAGTCTAAAACAAAGTCGTCAATCGCATCGTGACGCAGGTTTGCTAACGTTCGAGCAAAGTAAACTTTTGAACTAATTACCCAATATTAATTTGGCGGGCAATAGTCGTGAGCGCGAACACTTTTGAAAAACTCAAAGGAGAACGCGAAGCGACAGACAGAAAGCTCAACTATACATATACACATTCTAATTGTCGAAATATAGACTGTAACAGCACGGTACAATGTTTCGGAAAAAGTTATTTGATTTTAGTAATTTGTTCAATAAACATTTTGTATGATAAAGTGCTTTTTTGACATTATATTTTGTACAACTGTAAGAAGGTGAAACCTGAGACAGAGGTAGGTGAATATATGATGCAAAAGTGGTTATGAAAATTTTGATTAAAAGATTTGAGCCTTGACGATACAAATAACTTGGTGAAATAAAATCAACTATTGTGGAAGATATCCATTGGCCTGGTCTAATAGAGTTTAGCAAGAAGAAAGGGAAGAGTATTCTACCGCGACAACGGTGGTTCTTACGCATCTTTAAGAAATCAGTACAAGTTGAATAAAATCGGATAAAAAATAATATGTCACGTCTTATATAATTTTCTCTTCGCATCATCTGATTACGATGAGGGCTGTATATCGTAAGGGTCTTCTCGGTCCTAAAGCTCCGGATAAAATGTCCCATAAGATGCTTGGTCTATCCTGTACGTCGCGTCGTCTGTGCTATTATCAGGACATTCGTAAAGAAACGTAAACAAAAATTCGGCGTCCAATGGAGAAAGCTTAATGATTTGGACAGGAATCTGATACTCTGTTTAGGTAAAAATTCGATTTATTTTTGGAAGGATATATAAAATGTATATTTTAATCTTGTGAAAGAAGAAATTAATAAATACACAGAAAAAGTAGCTGGAAAATTTATTTTTCAGTAAGACGATGCTCCTGCACACGCCTTGAAAGTTGTCTAGGAATATTTTTCCTTTGAAGATATTCCAATTTTGCAATGGCCGGCTTATTCCCCGGATTCGAATATTATCGAAAATGTTAGAGGTATGTAACCTTCGCACTCGCTTTCTCTTGCCACCGCGCACGCTGCCGACGCAAGACGTTACGTCTCTCTGTCTAGCGAATAGCCTGTCTCCTGTTTCTATCTAGCGTATTGAGACGCATGTATCGACGTGTGGTGTATTAAATTTGTTGTGCAATAAAATTAATCTATTAGCATCCGCTAGTTATTGGTTGTTTACAAATAACCTGCGACTCCTTTTTTTACGCCTGGCTCATAATTCCAACAGGTTATGGACCAAGTTGTGGTGTAAATTATGAGTGAAACTAGTGACGAAAATGTTATTTGAAACAGGTTATAATAGCACGTGGTCGATAAATAACTAGAGATTCATTTCTCGAAACGTCGAAACTTCAAATTCTGCACTATTTTCGTGATTCGAAACTCTCGAAACCCAGTGAAGAAAAAGTATTAAAACGATAAATAAAGAATCGTTCGCAGTGTAACTAAAGAATATTCGATTCATGTGTATCCCGAATATTCGGTGCGAGATTCTACGCGAATGTTCGGTGGTCGGTTATTGCTTTTTAAGGATATACAGTGACTGTCACTTAAAATCGTACACCTAGTGTTTCGGCCGTCTTTTTTTCAATAAAACGTGAAAATTATACTAAATGATTAAAACTCATACGCAGACATAATTTAATGCTTCTTTATTTGACATATAGCAAAACTATAACAAAATGTTTAGTAATACGGTAAAGACTTTATAAGAGTTCGAAATTCGAGTCCGCTGTGGAACAGTTACGGAATAGGTACTAGATTCTTCAAATTGTATTTTACCGATACCGACGGGCGCAGAAAAAGACAGCGGACAAAGAAAAGAGAGGTAATGAAAGTCGTGACAGGTCTGAAATATTAAATACCTATGTACATATCGGTGAGACAACACTAATACAAAAGAGAAACTTTTTTATTTTTTGTGTTTTGTTGATAAAATTTTTACTAACGTATTGTGGCGGGTACGTCGTCGTCAACAAACCCTTACCGAACCTCGTTATATTCTTCCACGCGAACTTTCTCTTTTCCAACTCCTTCAGATTTTAGTTTCCGTTCTTTTGTCTCTCCCCGGGTTAAGACTTGCCTTCGTCCTCGAGTAGCCTAAGAAGCGCACATGTGGCATCCAGGTTCGCACGAGGACGAACGAATTTTCCGTTTCCAACACTTTCTCCACTTCTACCTTTATCTATCGCTACTCCTGTCTCCCCGTCCTAACAATATAAAAACCTAGTACGCCTACACCTCCGGACAGTTTGTCCCTTTACCGACCATCGCGACGTACCCGCCGAACCGCTGCCGCCGGGACAATTAACAAAATAAACGATTGTATTTTCTGGACCAATTGTACGCCGACCATATACTTATACTTTAATAAATTGAGGTGAAAACAGTGTAACGACGTTCCTCACCCACCTCAGTATCTACAATATTTTTCTGATTAAAATGAGACCAAGTACGGTATAATTCGGTTTATATATAGTTACTTAATAAGACATTCCACACATGCATATGTATATACATACGGAATAAGTGATATTATTTTTTGTAAACAATATAACGATGTACATATGTGAATTATTTGAGTTTGCATCATTTTTTAAGAAATGAAGATGACCTTCAATTTTTTAAATCTATTTAAATTCTATTTTTAACATATTAGTAAATTACAATTGTTCACAAGCTGTCTGCGAACTAGTGTAAACGTTATTATAACAACTCCTATGTGTATTCTTATGTGTCGTTTAAACTCGTCAGAGATCTAAAATCGTTTCTTACTCTCCGTTAATTGTTCAAAGGCAATGCCGCTTACAAATAGTTAACGTGTAGAAAGATTGTCCCATTCGAGAATAGCCGGATTGATTCAGTTTTAGTACTGGATAACTGTTCGTATTCGGCACAGCTGTGAAACTCTTAACGGAGAGGTCCTCTATTCTTTAGATGTACCGATTTTGCCGACAGCGAAATGAACGGAGAAAAAGGTAGCAAGTAAAGGAAGATTCACAAGCCCAGTCAACACGACCAAGTTTTATAACAATATCGTGTTTGGTATCATTTTAATCAGAAAAATCTCACCGATATTTTGATGAAATTTTTATTAATTAAAAATTGAAAATAACAAACTTTTGTAGTTTTGTTAGGTATCTCACCGATATGCCGCTACCGTATGCGATAAGGAGATGCCGCAACCGTGTCACATTAGTCTCTTGTCTGGTTCAAGGGTGGTCCTCCCTCGTGGTGGGGATACGCACTCTACACAATCGAATCGTGGAAAAAGTTTATCAACGTTTATCTCGAAAACTATTGCTTTGCGGCATATGGCTCCTTTCAAACTTTTTCTCTTCATGTCGAGCAGAATACGTTGATGTTGTGGAATTGGTTTAATAATAAGTTGTGAGTGATGGGGTGAATGTAGTGTGTATGTCGAATCGTCTCGAGATTTGGTAAACGAGCGAATCCTACAGGGTAACCGGGGGTAAAACAGGAGAAGCGCGTTGTTATTGATATCAGTGAGTACGTGAGAATTTATTGCGAGATATATTTTGTGAGCGTTGATCAAATTATCATTATTTCTTTTTACGTGTGTTTATAGTTATTGTTATAAAATATATTGCTATTGAACTTATTATCAAGTTTTATACAACCACAATTGGTAGCAGAGCGTGGTTGCAGCCATGTCGGATCCTTGGAATATAACGACCGTGGAGGTACTAGACGATAAAAATTATTTTTTGTGGAGTGAAAAGGTCGAAGGGATTCTTCGCTCAAAAAAACTATGGAAAAAGGTAATTGGTGTCAAACAGATAGAGAAACCGTTAGAAGGGGATGCAGAATACGAAAAGAAATTGAAAGAGTGGAATGAGTGGGATGATGATAACTACACGGCAAGGACCGTGATGATCAACACAATGAGTAGAGCGTAAATATTAAAATATAGTGGTCAAAAGAATGCTGATAAATTATGGACAAAGATTAAATTAGACATGGCGGCTGAAAGCGAAGAATTAAAAGCAAGGTCACTCAACGAACTAACGAACCTCAAGATGAGAAAGAATGAAACCGTTGATATGTTCTTAAATAGAGCAGAGGCGTTAGCGAATCAATGTATTCAACTTGGAAAAAATATCGAAGAATTTGAACTTAAAATGTACATTTATAGAGGACTCCGACCCGAATACGACCCAAATGTTCGAGTCCTAGAAGTACAAAAGAACATATCGCTAAATGATATTAGATTTGCCCTAAAACAAGAGGAGCAAAGAAGAGAAACGAGAAGAGAAGAAGAAAGGCCATCTAGAGACAGAGAAACAGTAAGAAAAGTAAAGGAAAGATCTAGAAATGATACTCGCTGCTTCAAGTGCGGAACGAGAGGACATATGGCGATGGAATGTTATCGAAACCTACGCTGTTTTAATTGTCAAGGTTTCAACCATATTGCCGCAAATTGTCGGGAACCAAAACAGGGTATGCCAGCAGCGAGGAGAGGACGAGAAGGAAATTTCAAAAAAGGAACTCAAGGAGGATATGCGAGACATCACTTCGGAAGAGAGGAAATTTCAATGAGGACCAGTGATGAAACTGTAATGAGAGTAAACGAAATTTCGTCAATAAGTAGAATATATAGTATGAGTGAGAGTAATGAAAGAAAAAAGGGTGAGTATGAGAATGAGAAATATCATTTATGGCTGTTAGACTCTGGATCTACGAGTCATATGACTCAGAATGAATTTATATGTGATAATATGATTGAAGAAAAAAGAAATATCAGTCTTGCAGACAAAAATGGTGAAATATTGACATCTAAGGGTATTAGCGATGTAGTTATAAAGCAATCGGGCGGTAAGAGCAAGATACGACTAAGAAATGTGTTATGTGTACCCGAATTAAACACGAATCTACTTTCAGTTGCGAAAATCACTGATTATGGATACAATGTTAATTTTAGTAAATTCGGAGCAGTAGTATATAAAGAGCCTGGCGATATTGAAATGACTGCGGTAAGAATTAATAATGCCTATTATGTAAGAACATTTTTAGCGAATGAGAGAGCTGCGACGGCATCAACACAAGAAAATATATGGCACAAGAGAATGGGCCACGCGAATAAAGAAGTCATCGAACAGATGAAGAGAGAAAATCTGGTAATTGGAATGACCGCCGATTGGAAGAGCAAGTGCGAATCATGCATAGAAGGAAAGGCATGTAGAAAATCTCATCCAAGAGTAGAAAGAATAAGAACGAGACGAATTATGGAGCTCTGGCACACCGATTTAATAGGTCCAATTAAGCCATCGACATATGGTAAGAAAAATTATATTTTAACAGTAATAGATGATTATTCTAGGATGATATTTATAAGATTACTAAATGAGAAAAGCGATGCTGCAGAAGAAATAAAGAAATTAATTACTGTAATGGAAAATCAAACTGAAGTAAAATTAAAAAGAATAAGGTCTGATAACGGTGGCGAATATCTAGGAAAAAATTTGAACAACTGGTTCGAAGAGAAAGGCATTGTACATGAACTAAGTCCTCCTATGACTCCACAATGCAATGGTATAGCCGAGAGAGGTAATCGAACGATAATTGAGACAATAAGAACGATGTTGGCAGATTCGAAATTAAGTTTAAGGTTTTGGGGAGAAGCAGCAAATGCTGCGGCATATACTCGAAACAGAATTAAGTCACGAGTGCATGGAAAAACTCCATATGAGGTGTGGCATCAAAGAAAACCGAACGTACAGCACATGAAAAGGTTCGGGTGTATGGCATATGTGCTTAGCAAAGGAGGAACAAGGAAAAAATTCGATTCGAAAATAAAAAGAGGCTTTTTTGTTGGATACAACGAAAATAAAACTTACCGTGTATACCTGAAACAAACAGTATTAAATGTGACTGCGATGTGAGATTTGATGAAGAAAAAAATGGCTCGGATCTATTAAATTATAAACAAATGGATAGGGATAAAAATGACGATAAAAAGGATTTGATAGTGATTGGATTAAACCCAGAAGAAAAAGGTGAGGATGAATACACTAATGCGGAAGAAGATGAAAGAGAAGAAAATGAAACAAACGAGAGAGAAGAGGAGAGAATGAGTGAAGCAGAGGAAAGCGATTATGATGACGCGAGAATGGAAATATTGAGCGATGAAATCGTTGAAGAAGAAATGGATCGAGAGATAGAATCAGGAGAAGATGAACCGACTACGACGAGGAAAGCCGGAAGACCAAAAAACGTGACAAAAGAAGTAATGCAGGTGAGAAAGTATTTGCGAAAACATGAAAGAGAAAGAATGGACAATGAGAGGGGTGTGAGGAGATCAGCGAGAATTGAAGCCAAAAGGACAATGAAATGTTTTGATGAAAAAATACCTAGTACTGTTAACGAAGCGAAACAATCATCAAAATGGGAGCATTGGAAAAATGCGATGAATGGAGAAATGGAATCATTAAAGCAACATAATGTTTGGAATTTAACCAATCGTCCAAAAGGGAAGAAGGTGATGAAATGTAAGTGGATTTTTACCATAAAGGATGATCCTGTTACGATGGAAAAGAGGTACAAGGCACGACTGGTAGCTATGGGATGTACGCAAAGACCCGGTTTCGACTATGGAGAAACGTTTTCACCTACAATAAGATTAGAAACGGTAAGATTACTATTTAGTCTGTGTGCTGAGTACAAAAGGAAACTGAAAGTGTACGATGTGAAGACGGCTTTTTTGCATGGAACACTGGATGAAGAAGTTTATATGGAGGTCCCCGAAGGTTTCGAAAAAAATTCGGGACAAGTATGTAAGTTAAAAAGGAGTATTTATGGTCTAAAACAGGCAAGTCGTTGCTGGAATGAATACTTAACCGACACTTTCTTGGATATCGGGTTGAAACAATGTACATATGACCCATGTTTATTTTTTATTAATCAAGGAAAACATTTTTTATATTGCGGAATACACGTAGATGACATGACAGTAGTGAGCAGCACGGACTCGTACGAAGAAAAATATATGGGAGAACTGAAGAAACATATGGAATTGAAGGTTCTAGGCGAGGCTAATCAAATTCTAGGAATGGAGATAAAACAAAAGGATGGAAAAATATTTATCAGTCAGAGAAATTACATAAAAAATCTGTTAAAGTTGTACGGGATGATTGACAGCAATGAAGTAAATGCTCCAATGGATACGAATCAAAAATTTGACGAAGATGAGGGGAGCGGACTATGTGATCAAAAAACTTATCAAGAGCTACTAGGAAGGTTAATGTATCTAAGTGTGGCCACGAGGCCCGACATAACATATGGGCTTAGTTGTTTATCGCAATTTAGCATCTGTCCAAAAACTATGCATTTCAATGCATTGAAACGTATTCTACGATATCTAAAAAGAACAATTAATTATAGGATAGAATATGGAAAAACAAATTCGGTGAAAGGGATAAGATGCGAAACGGATGCTTCATGGGATAGTACCAGGGACGCGAAATCATTTAGTGGACTGCTTTTGTATAGGAACGGCGATCTTATTCACTGGAGATGTAAAAAACAAAGAACGGTTGCTTTATCAACAACCGAGAGTGAATTAGATTCTATGTTAGATGGAGTAAAGGAAGTAATTTGGGTGATAGAGGTGTTGAGAGAAATAGGTGTGTGCGATGATATGAACAAAGAATTAAAGTGTGACAATTTGAATGCGGTAAAATTAGCTAATGGTGGTAGCTTCAAAACAAAATCAAAATTATTAAATAGGAAATGTCATTTTGTTAAAGAGTTTGTGAGAGATTATTCGATAAAAGTGATGCATGTTCCAAAAGAGAGAATGTTGGCTGATTGTTTAACAAAAGCGTTGAGTGGACCAACATTGTTAAATATTGTAAAGAAATTTATGTGTGTTGAAAGTGAATAAAACCAAGGGGGGAGAGTGTGGAATTGGTTTAATAATAAGATGTGAGTGATGACGTGAATGAATTGAATATATCGTATGGTCTCGAGATTTGGTGAACGAGCGGATCATACATGGTAACTGGGGGTAAAAACA
>NW_017100298.1:20055-68633 GCF_001263275.1 Habropoda laboriosa | reverse complement strand
TAGTTGAATAATAGATTCTTTATTTCGCAAGAATATAATAATTTGGAATTTTATTTTGAATCTCTTCTGTTCAGCGAATCTACAGAGTGCGTTACGAATCAGTCGCCACAATTTTTCTTGACACTTCCGGTCATCTGACCAAAAATCGTTGCGAAGAGAACTTAGTCAGTACTCAAGCGGCAAGAAAGTGCAGATTTAAAAATAGCTAGAAATATTTCTTTCCAATAACAAAATGGTCACCATAATATTTTTTAAACGGGACTATACATTTTTAAGTTCGTAGTATTACGTATAAGTGTTGTCAAGACGAATTCAACGTGCTGGTACACCTTGTGACGACCTTGAATTCAGAAATCGTCACGAATCGATTGCTACGATATTTAACCTAATTGACCGACGATACATAACGCCGAAGCACCGAAAATCTGAAAAATCTTATTCTTTAACGGAAGCTATACATCAGAATATGTTAGACAGTATATGTTGCGTTTTCCGAAGGTGAGGTTCCATTTCGAACATTTAATTTAATCGATTGCATGTACGTTTTAAATAAAATTTCATTTCCAGTTATTTGTATTATTATATCCTGTGCATGTTTTTCATTTTGTTTACGCCTGTTGGGTTTCAGTTATGTGAGGTAGTCGAACTGAATGAAACGCCCGAGGTTAACACAACACAATATATTTAACAATAATAAGGAATCGTTACAACTATACATGTGCACACTTGGAAGAGAGAGACATGGCCGCATTTGAATATTTGAATGGCATTTTGAATACTTTAACAATTATATAACGGGAATAAATAAATATTACTTATACCATGAGAATGCTACGACTTCATGTCTTCGACAATGTCTTGTCAATGTCTTTTACGACAATGTCTTCCGTGGAAATGATATGTTGTTCAGTAACTCGAGCTGCTTACAATAGTTGTGCCAGGTGGTGAATATGGTGGACGGAACTGATTCATCCCAGTTCAATTTGAGTAGCCAAAGCTGTTGCAGTAGAATCTTCGCGACCACAATTACTGGACCGAGCAAACCGAGAGGGTCGAAAATTCTGGCTATTTCGGAGAGAATAGTTCGCTTGGTGATCCTGTTGGTTGAGAAAATGGAAATGGTGAGTCCCAAAAAACGCCTAATGTTTTTAGTGTTCGATCTTGGTGGTCTTGTAGTGATAATTTGACAGATCCTTCTGTCAGCCCTTCCAAGAGTGACCGGTCGTTGGATGCCCATTGTCGAATGTGAATGCCGCCGCGCTGTAGCAGGTGAATAATTTCGTCTCGTAAATTGATCGCCTCTTCTCTGGTTTGGGTTCCGGTGATTAAATCATCGACGTACAAATCCCGTGTCAAGGTTTTAGATGCTGTTGGAAATTGACTGGCTTCATCTTCTGCAAGTTGTTGAATGCATCGTGTAGCGAGATACGGTGCTGCTGCTAGTCCAAATGTGACGGCGTTCAGCTGGTATGTAATCATTTTGCCATTGTTGTCTCGCTAGAAGATTCGTTGAAATTTCCGATCTTCTTCACGCACGAGGAACTGCCGGTACATCTTTTCGATGTCTCCGGTCAGGACATATTTGTATAAACGAAAACGCAGCAACAAAGAATTGATGTCGTCTTGAATGGTTGGTCCGACCATTAAAGTGTCGTTGAGTGAAGTCCCGGTGTTCGATTTTGATGAACCGTCGAAGACGACGCGAATTTTAGTGGTCTGGCTGCTTTCCTTGATAACGGCGTGGTGTGGTAAATAATAACCTGGTTGGGTATTAGAAGTAGCGGTTAAATGGCCGAGGTCTATGTATTCTTGAATGACGGCGGTGTATTGGTCTTTTAATATGGGATTAG
Organism: Habropoda laboriosa; assembly: GCF_001263275.1. NCBI lineage: Eukaryota > Metazoa > Arthropoda > Insecta > Hymenoptera > Apidae > Habropoda > Habropoda laboriosa. The sequence continues at coordinate 66,783 of NW_017100298.1, read as the reverse complement.
ACTTGAGTTTATTCTTCAGTGAATGAAATCGTCTTAACGCGGTATTTCGAGAATCGCCGAGGTTGCGCTTATTGTCCTTGAATGGTAAAGCCACCACATACCTGCCATCGGGTGACCGTCTTGTGTTTAATTTAAAGTGTTCCTCGGCTGCTTGTTCTTCCGAGGTGAGGTGAGGTGTAGTTGCGCTTTCTTCTAATTTCCAAAACCTTTCCAGGTCAAGTTGTAAACTGGTGTTATGACAGGTTAGTGATGTGGGTGATGGTTCGCTGCGGGTTGGAACGCTTCCTCCGATGATCCAACCGAGCTGTGTTTTTTGAAGTATTAAATCCGAGTTTGATGGCGTTGGAAGCCTTATTTGTCCAATGCTGAAGAAGGATAGGGTCGGGCCTGTTCCGAGTAGTATTTGAACTGGTGCTGGTTTGTCGAAATCAAGATCAGCCAAGTGAATGTTCGGAGGCATAGAAATGTATTTGCGATTGATTGGTTGGTTTGGAATGAGTGTTGATATTTTGTATGATAAAGAAATTGAGTGTTTTCTTGAGATTGGTATGAATTGATTGAATTGTAGTAGCAACGTATTGATTGCATGTTGTGATAACTGTAGTTTTCGGGCCAACTCCTCGGTCATAAAGTTGGCCCTGGAGTAGGTATCCAACAGGGTTCTGCAATTGATGAATGCTCCGTCCCGTGCACGTACCTTTATATTTGCCGTTTTCATGATTTCATCGATGCAGAGGTTGACGGTGAATGAATGCTGCGTTGGGAGGTTATGTCAGGATTGTTCTCGTTCTGGTGGTTCCATGTGTAGAAGTGTGTGATGTGTTTCGTCGCATACTCTGCATGTCATTGACCTGTATTGAAGGGCGTCGTGTCCTTTTCGTAAGCAGTTTTTGCAGAGTCCTGCTTGTTTGATACGACTGTTGCGGTCTATGATAGTCAATCCCTTCAATTCGGGACAATCGTAAATACGGTGCGTGTTTGTCTTGCATAATGAACATCCAACGGTCACTGTTGTAACGTGTACATGTTGGATTTTCGGATTGGTCGTCTTGGTTTCTGCTGATCTTGTTCTATTGTTATACCTTGACGAGGAGGTGGTTGGTTGCATGTATTTTTCCGCTATCTCCAAACATCTTGCCTTGTCTGTAAGGAAATCAATTAAATTTTCTAGGGTTGGCATGCGGTCGGAAGATTCAGTCTTCTCGAATTCCATGCGTGAATCACGATCCAATTTTGGAAGGAGATGAAGGATCGTTAGCGTTTCCCAATGTTCCGTTGGCTGTCCTAGGCTTTTTAATGATTTTAAGTGCAGCCGAATGTTGTTCGTGAAGCTGCGTATAGAGCTGGCTGAATTGTGTACGATTGGAGGCACGCTGAGAAGTAACTCTCCATGACGCAATATAATTAGTCGGTGATTCGCGTAGGTTTTAATGAGGAGTTCCCATGCATGAGTATAATTTTGCTCCGTTATGTCTAAAGAGCTGATCACATCTGCGGCTTCTCCAGACAGCGCGGACCGTAAATGGAACATTGGAAAGCATTACCTGGCCGTCGATTAATGAAATGAACTGATCCTTGAAGGTTAACCAGTTTTCTACCCTTCCATCGAAGCGTGGTAGCTCGATTCGTGGTAATTTGACGTTGGTTGTTATGGTTGATAGTGAAGGATTATTATGTTGTTGCGTGTTGTTGTGACGGAGGATTCTTTCGGCTGCTGCATTCACGTTGTCGTATTGTTCCTCCATGTTTTCTTGCTTTGTCGCTTGTGTGTGCCCTGTATCTAATCTTTCAAGTTCCTGCTGTATTTCTTCGAAGGACCCGAAGCTTTGATGTAGACGCTTCATTTTCACTGATAACTTGATTGGGTCTGGATCTTCTGTGTATTTGGTCAGGTAATTTTGAAGTTGCGTGAGGTGTGTTTTGATAACTGCGCGTCGCATGATGAGATCCTTTTGTTCACTGGTTGCCATGTTCAATTGTATTCACTGCACTAAGTCACGGATTTCACTGCATTCGCTAATTCACTTAGAGTATTCCGGCTCGAAGGACCAAACTTATTTCGTGTAACCCTTACAATTCTAAAGAATTCTTCGTGGTTGTAAATCACGATACACTGGACGCGATAATGTTTACACGAAATGAACTTTGTCTCAAACTAATAAGGCAAAGGTGTTCTTAATTGAATGACAATGCACTATTGGTTTTATTAATATATTTAATAACAAATATTAACTGGTTCAATGTGGTCGAGGTATGTGTCAGTGTTTGACTGCGATGGTGTGATTGACTTTCGTAAACAAAAATGTTGCCCTTATACAGAAAAGAGTGGTTGGGGTGTGTTGTCGTGGGACCAATCCTTGACGTTCGATTTTTAAGGGTCGTCCTCCCCGAGCGACGAGCATTCCGCCCATTCCGGAATTTCCGAGATGATAGAGTGGGACATGATTGCGACCGGGGACTCGGACCCACGTGGCAATTGGTCCTAACGGGATTTTGAATTTTCGTGTTGCGAGTGTGGCTTTACGACAAGTCATTAGCTACTGCGGGAAACGGATGGGCAGCAGAATGGCGTGTGGCGAGCGAAATGCAAAGGTTCAATAACCTTAAACACCTTCTGTGCCTCGCCCTCGAGAAAGATATTAATAAAGCGATTAGAAAAAAGGGAGGCACTCGAAAATAGCTTGGACTGATCGTACGTGTCATAAAGCCGAAAGGATAACAGTTTAGGCTTATTGGGGATGCGTCCATTGTCACGTTCGGTACCGAACAAGTGCTGTGAATAATTATAGACTCAACAGTATTTTTGCATTTTTCATCATGTTAAATGAAAAATTTGAAAAGCCACTTATACATTTCCATCACTTAATCGAAAGTAAAACTGAAGTACAAAGAAACTTAAACTTACTTTTTCGAAAACATGAAGAAAATGAAAGTTTCTTCGAAAATTGTGTTTAAAGGTGTGAACAAATATAAACTCAATATTAATTTTTATACTATTACATTTAGTACTTACAAGGAGAGTGCAAGGCCTTCGGGTCACCAATTTAGTTAAGACTTTGTACACTTATAGATCTCGTTCACCCTTTTACGCATATATACTACTGTAGGGGCAAACACTTAATAATTTTTAAGTTATTCATAAACAAAGTTCTATTATTGTTTAATCTACAATTGTAGTTAAAGTGTTCAACAAATATTGTACTGGTGTATCATTTCACACTCCGCAGAAATGACAGTACCTCGCAAAACCGTCCTCATCCGCCTCCCAAACATACCGCCACACATCAAAAACCTAATCAAGACTAAGTACAGAATACGCACACTTTGGCAAACGCACAGACACTACGAAGCAAGAGCCCTCCTAAACAAGTACACGGGACTAGTTCAGCACCACCTAATAGAATGGTAAAACGCACAATGGGACAGAAAATTACAACGACTGAACCTGAAAGACAACTCCTGGAAAGTGACAAAATTTTTTAACACTCAAAACCATCGCACCACTCTCAACCTACAAACCAACAACTCAATAGCACAAACAGACTCGGACAAAGCGGAAGCTCTAGCAGTACACTACGCAAACATTCACCAGCAAATACGCAGTCACGGTAACCCATCATTCACAGCTCAAATCCATGCTCACATACGAAAGCTCCGAGAAGCCCAACCTCCTCATGGAACACCATCACCCCCCACCAAACTTTCCTCCCCAAAAGAAGTCCAAACCATCCTTGCAAAACTCAGGAATAATAAGGCCCCCGGTCACGTTAACATCCAAAACACCCTACTAAAAAATCTCCTTAAAAAAGCAATAATGAGACAAACATACATAATCAGCGCCATCCTCACCCACTGCTACTTTCCCAATACCTGGAAGAACGCGACTATCATCCCCATACCCAAACCCAATAAAAATCCCACTCTCCCCTCCAGCTACCGTCCTATCAGCCTCCTCCCGTTTCTCTCCAAAGTGGTAGAAACAATCACCCTTGCTCGCCTATCCTCCTTTCTGAACGACTACAACACCATCCCTCCCACTCAATTCGGTTTCCGCCAAAAGCATTCCACCATCTACCAACTAGCTAGAGTAACTAGCGATATAAAAACCCAGCTGGCTATAAAAAAACACCGCCGCCATGATCTTTCTGGATACGGAAAAGGCTTTCGACACCGTATAGATCGAAGGCCTCACCCACCACCTCCTAACTCATAAGGTCCCCACCCCTCTTACAAAACTAATTCACTCATTCCTCACACAATGTAAAATAACAGTCAGAATAGGACAGACCTACTCCCAAACGCACAACATAATGGTCGGAGTCTCCCAAGGCTCCGTCCTCTCTCCCACACTCTTCAAAATCTTCATTGCCCATGCCTTCCGCGACCTTCCCAAGCAGGCAAGCATTGCAGGCTTCGCAGACGACATCGTGCTATACACCGCCAGCCCCTCGCCACACAAGGCCATAAACAGAATACAAAACGCAGTTCAGCTAATAGTCAACAGGCTAAAAAAGTGGAAACTAAACACCAACACCGACAAAACCGAAGCCATCCTATTCACATACAAAAAATCACTTTCACCGGCAGTCAATATTCACAACTCCACCATTCAGTTCCAGAATTGCGTCAAAATACCTAGGCATACGCATAGACACCAGACTCACTTGGGCCACCCAAATAGCGCAAGCGAATAAAATAGCCACTTCTATCCTCGCCAGATACTACCACCTCCTAAAATCTCCATCCCTCTCCATCAAACTCAAACTCCTACTTTACAAATCCATCATCCGCCCCGTCCTCACGTACGCCTCCCCTGTATGGCACACGACGGTACACACACACATGAACAAAATTCAAATTACGCAAAATAAATGTCTCCGAATCGCCGCTAAAATCTCCAGACGCACACTAATCACCGAAATACACCACACCTTAAACATGCAGAACCTCAATACCAATCTAAACAATAAACTGGCCAACCACCCAAACCCACTATTAAGATCCGTCACGATCAACTCAGCACCTACCTGGGGTTGCCGCTCACCCCCCAATAAACGCACTCAGGCCGCGCGTACCTCTGCTACCCGGCCAAACTGAAAAGGGACGGAAGCAGTTCACGTCGAAACACTCATAATGTACGTACGCAACCATTGGGTGCTCACCCGTTAATATAAGACAAACTGTAAATATACCATAATGTAAATAACTTGTAAACACAAACTAACCCCACTAACCTAGAATAAGCCCCAACTAACTACCAACTAACACCCCCCCCCAGACTAAGTGACACCTCTTCAACCCTCAAGCTACTGGGTTTTTATATAGTGAATTTTCCCCTTTCACACACTGCACACTAACAAAAGAACATCATGCCCTGAAAAGCATAGACATACCCCTCTCCTAGCGCCAGATGCCTTCGGGCAGGCAGCGCACCACTAGACCTAAGATAAATATTGTATATAATATAAGTAATTACAATATGTACTACATTTACGCTACGGTAGGCTAGGGTGCAACTCCTTTCTCATGAAAAATATATATTTTTTGGACTTATTCATTTATATTATTTAATTCGGTGTGTAACGTTTACTTGCATAAGAGATTACACATTTATTACAAAATAATGAATAAAAGTTTTAATAAATTATAAATAAATATAATTGAAATTAATAGAATATTAAACTACCGTCTCGTGTCTGGAAACAGAAAAAATAAAGTAAATATAGGGATAGAAAATATGGTACACCATAAATTTAATAATATTGTATTAATTACAACAGTGGTAGTTGTCGTCAAAGCATACGAAGCATAATATGCAGAAACATTTTGTACATCGAGTAAGTACAGTATTATTGCATAGGCACTTGCTTCTTTGTACTTCTGTGGGAAAGCAGATTTGATTCACGTTTTGGAAAATTTGTCTCTCTGCTGTTAATCCCGCTGCATACCATGCATACTCCAGCATAGGTTTAAAAATTGGTGCACATATTGTTTGTGTATTAGAGAATGCAATTTAATTGCATCTTCCCTGGTTGCAATTTCTCTTCCGTGTTCTATCAAGTAAGTGCAATTCTGTATCCTTTTTAGAAAATTTTTGATTTGTTGGTAAAAATAAACATCGCGTGGTTGAACCAATGCTGTACATTTGGGCAGAATAATTTTGATGGTACACGTGTAGTCTCCCTTGTCGCTTACAAATAAGTCATCGTATATTTGTAGATTTGTTTGACCTCCCCATGAGTCAACTAATAAAAGAAATTTTTCGTCGTTTACGTAAGGTTGCAACACTGATTTTAAAAACGTTTTATATATATCTTGGGTTAATTTTCTAGATTTCGAGCACGATACTACATTTTTATAATTCCTCGTTAGTTCGCCTACTTTTTTAAATATATGTGATCCGACTTTCCTTGAGGGTTCCTGCATACATAGAAATAGTAGTAATTTTCCGGACATTGTCGTGGTATATTGAGCAGTGTATGAGTGAGTTGTTTTCGATAAGTTTTTTCTATTAACAAGAACTGCTTTCTCTCCTTTTACAGCTAGTGTCCTGCCGAATGTTGATTGGTATTGACATCCAGTTTGATCCGTGTTGGTTATGTATTTTGTATTAAATTGCGGTGTAATATATTTGATAATTTTATGAAAGTTTTCGGCAGCTTCTATTATATCATTTAAGCTTTCGATTTCTTTAGCTGACACGTAATTGGTTATTTTCCTTTGCTGAATTCGATGATTATTTTTAAAATATGATACCCACCGAGTGGAAGCTTTAAATTTAAAATCGTCTGATTGATATTGGTTACCATTGTTGCAATTGACGGGTAGTGACTTGCTGCAAATTTTGACGGTCCATTGGTTAATTGCATTGTACTTATCAAATATCGTCCCTCCATTGATGATTTGTTTCTTCCAGCGTAATATATTAGGTTGCTACATAAGATCTGTCCGCTAGAGTACGTCTTCTACAAATACGACTTTCGTATACAGTTTGTACTTACCTCAAACTATGTATTTCCCATCATTATTTATAACTTTTTCCCATCTCTGTGGAAGTTGCATTATGTCTCTTTTATAAAAATCTTGGGATTTATCACTAAAAAAACTGTTTATTGCACTTTTTATGTCCTTGAAAGTTTTAAAGTTTTTTCCATTCAAATTATTTTGTAGTGCATCCCAGAAAAGATGAAAATCTGTTGGTGCCAGATCTGGGGAATATGGTGGGTGTGGAATAAGTTCCTATTTCAAGTCCGAAATTTTTTTTTGTGTTGCCGTCGCCACGTGTGGTCTTGCATTCTCGTGGTCTTGCATTCTCGTTCAATTAACAAGTGATGGTCTCTTATTTTGCAGTTGTTGTTGTACTCTTTCTACTTGTTAGGATGCACTCGTGGTAGTTGCAACCAACTTTCGAGCTTTGTCGATTTTAGCATGTGGTGTGCCGATTAAGTCTAATAGGTTCGTTTTCGAAGGACCACCTCCGTGATTAGGAGGACAAAACAACTATTGCTATTGACTAAACTTCCTAAGAGCAACTCGTGGCGTGGTCAGATGACTTCTGTTTGTCCTTTCCGCAAAAGGTCCCACGACACCTCCGTGCGATGATGCACCGCGGGGGTGAGGCCCTCGGATAGGTTGAATACATTTTTCGATAGTGGTGGGGAAGGGTGGTTGGCAAAAACTATTGGTTAAAATCATAGGTGGGAAAACTACACGAAAATGCCAACCCCCAGACCATAGGTCACTCTCAGGTACCAAGCGTACCCTTGAGTGACGCACTCGGGAATTCCGAGTGCCTCGAACAATGGACCGTAGCAGACAATAACATTAAGACGTGCTTCGGCTCTGATGACCATATGAATGCAAAAAATGTACAAGTTAAATAGGCGAAGATTCTAAGTTGAAAACAAGGCAATAAAGGTGAAAGCAAGTTCTTAGATTGAAAGACTACGATTGCCGTGGCGTCATAAAATTACCGCTGCTACGAAACGGACGAAGGCGAAAAAATATACACAATAGAACTACATGCTAAGAAATCTAAGGGTCGGGCGGCCGGCATACCTGTCGAGGATTAAACACTACTCGTTGCAACTTCTTTTAGGCTCTGGAATGACTGTTTACATTGACGGATTCGTCAAAGCGATAACACGAGCAGAGTGTTTATATAATAGAAATGAAAAAGCGGTGCTAGGTTTTCTGTAGAAGCGGTTTATGACACGATCAAACGGGAACGGTTATTTTTGAGTTCAGGATTTTCGTTTACTGTTTGCACGTGTCTAATTACATCCTGCGAGGGTCACTAGAATTGCTTTGCTAGATTTTTAGTTATTTGTGTCCCTCGCGCTCAATAGCTTATGAACATACCATAAACCACGAATTTCCGAACGGCAAATCTGTATGTGACGGTCCGCTTGCCTATTAGTCACCCGGAGGAAATTCCAGATGTTTGGGACTTTCCGGCCACTCCTCGCGACCGTCTCCCACCCTTCCAAGGTGACAGCGCGCTAAGGGCGCATTGGAAGGGCGGTAAAGACGATATTATACACGCTGATTGGCAAATGCAATTGTTAACCATTAATCAATCAGCATGTCCTAACAAAAATCCCCCCCACGGACGTCCGAGACGCGACGTTGGAGAGTCAGTCGTTCAACAACCACGAACCAGGAGAACTAAGGAGCAACCAGCTCACATTTATTGTAATATTACGCGGTAGAAATAGAACAATTTGCAAGTCCCAATCACATTGGGTGGTCTTTCGAACAGTGTCTAGACGGCACAACATCGTGCAAATACTACAATGCTCGAAAGTTTATTTGTAACAACTACGGGCATTAACAAGCGGACAGAATTTACGCAGCAACCTAATATCATCCTTTCTTTTAAAAAATTTGCTGCCGTTGGCACGTAATATCTGTAAGCTCCACGAAGGATTCTGACGTGCCAGTGTGACTGCTATAATTTTATTTTCTAACGGAATATTAACCGAATGGTGTCTTCTTTCTTTGGGCTCGTACCACTCTTCTTCCGGAGAATCGTCACGCGTGGTTTCTTGGTATACATTTCCATTGTCGGACTCGTCAATATCAATGAGACATTCCTTTTGCAGTACTTCATATTCAGTAAGCATGTCAATGATATTTTCGATAATTTTTGTACCAATTGCTATGGCCGCATAGGAAATTATCGTGGACACTTCATTAGCGATTAAATTAGCTTTACGAAAATAGTCTTCTACATATGATAAGACATCCCTTAATTGTTGCTTTTCATTAGAATTACTATTAATTGTAAACGCAGTATTGCTCGTGACACAAATATTAACCGACGAACTAGATGCTTGCACATTCATTTTCACTTCTTACTCTGACTCTGGACAGATTTTCACTGACTGAAGAACTTATTCTGATGCAGGCGTGCTGCCTTCTCAGATCTTACAATAACAAACAGTTAGCATGGATATAATACGAGAAGTTCGACGAAACAAAGAAATCACGCATGAAGATTCTGTAGAGGATGAATAGAAAGCTAACGCAAGAAATATACAGGGTGTCCCGTAATTCCTCGAACACCCGGAAATGGTGGGTTGCTGGGGTGACTCTGAACAACTTTTTCCTTTACAAAATGTTGTTTGAAACTTCATTTTTGAATTATTAACGAAAAACACTGTCCAATCAGAGCGCGCGTACAGCCCATACGGAGAACAGAGGCTCATACACGCGCGCGATCGAACAAATGCGTACGCGTGACTTCTCGGTTATCGGTCGCTGTCTCTCCACGCGCAGCAGAACGCGTCTCGACCTGTTGCCGAAACTTGTCGAATCCCACATAATGAAGTGTCCAGGGGACAAAGGGTTCAAGTCCTTAGGATTGTTACGAGTTACTCTTGTTGTGTCCTCACACGGAGTGTAATATTGGTTTGGGTTTGTGGATCGGTCAAAATGTTCACCGTATGAGGGTGATACGTGGTTGACAACAAATCCGACAGGATTGGAACTGTCGGCGTATGTGGTTAATACGCCGTTCTCCGAAGGATGGACAAGGTTTGGTGGTTGTGAGGACAGTACGTATCGTAATGTCGGATACACCTTGAGCGGTTAAGATATATCCTTTGTGAGTTTAACTATTTCCTTACCAATGTTACAAGGAGATGGTTAATTGAATATAGGCTGAGCAATTCTATAATAACTATATTCTAATAATATTCAATGAATTTATAATAAGATTACTGTGGAGGTTTTGAGCGCTCTGCCGTTGCACTCGCGTTCTTGGATTATTGCACTCTAATGTGCCGTCTACAATAACTCGAAGGACCACCCAGAAGATTTTCTACTTTTCTGAGACTGTATTGTTTCTGTGGGCCAAGCCTGTTTGCTGGGCTTGCAGAGTTAGGACTTCGCTCTATCGTTGCTTAGATATAACTGACTTCGCAAATCGATGACGCTCGTCGACTTGCCGCTGCTAATACTAATTTCTTCCGATTGGCTGTTTTCCTGCTTCTCGAAAACACCAATCGGCGTGTAGAAGATGCATCGCGACACTCTTCTCTTGCGCCCTTAACGCGCGTTTCCTTAGAGAGGGGGTGGCGATGTCCTTTGTCAAATTGACGAGTGTCTGGCAACAGCGCGGGAATTCCTCCGAGTTCGTCACCTCGGTCCCTTGACCGTTACACGCTGACTCGTGACTCGCCCCTCCGGGAGACCCATTTTTATGGCAGGGCTAGGTTATTGAGGACGAGGGAAAGCGCCTTAGAGGCCAGAGGGTTGTAAACCCCACTTTCTGTCGCCGGGACGTAATTTTTACTAAAATTACATGCTGCCAATTATCAAAGTCCCCTTCTCAAAAATAACCGTTTCGGCATGTCCGTGCCATAAACCGCCGCGCAGACATCCCGCCCACCTTGAACGCGTGTTACGCGTTCGAAACTAACGCTATTATTACTTATAACGAATATTTAAATAAATTACAAGTATTACTAATTGTAGAAATGTACATGGTTAGATTATTTCTAAAACTATTTCACTTAGCGTGGTTAGTGTCTTTCATTGTCCAGGATCGGCAACTGACACAATTTTGTCACTGGTTTTTTGTACTCCGCCTCTGCTGTTTTGATGGTGGCGACCCTAGCCACTCCATCCTTGCCGGGATGCAGATGTATGAACCTGCCAAGAGACCAAAGCAAGGGAGGCAGGTTGTCCTCCTTGACGATGACCAAAGCGCCTTCGGTGACCTTTGGCGATGTGGATTGTGTCCATTTGTGCCTCTGCTGAAGCTGGTGGAGGTATTCCCTTTGCCAACGCCTCCAAAAATGCTGTAGCATCTGTTGAATTAACTGATACCGACCTAGTCGGCTTGTCTTTAATTGAGTAATGTCATGATCTGGTAACGCGGTCAGTCGATTGCCAATCAAAAAATGTCCGGGAGTGAGGGTATCGAAATCTGCGGGATCGGATGATAATGGAGTGAGAGGACGAGAATTCATACAGGATTCTATTTGCGTCAGCAACGTGTATAATTCTTCATATGTGAGCCTTTGCTCGCCGATAACTCGCTTAAGGTGATATTTCGCGAGTCTTACCGCGCTTTCCCATAGTCCTCCGAAGTGAGGAGCACGAGGAGGTATAAATTTCCAATCTATTCCTTGCTTTGTTAGAAATTCAGTCACTCGTTTTTTATGATGCTGAGAATTCAGCCGCTCGCTTAATTGTTTGAGCTCGTTTTTTGCTCCTACAAAATTGGTTGCATTGTCGGAAATGATGCAACGACATCGACCTCTTCGCGCTGTAAACCTTCTAAGGCAATTAAGGAATGCCTCAGTGCTCAGGTCCGTGGCCAACTCGATATGAACGGCCTTTGTGGCGAAACATATAAAAATACAAATATAAGCCTTGACTGTGACCTTGCTAGGCGTACGCCCTTTTGTAGCAAACGGGCCCGCATAGTCAACCCCGCAAGTTGTGAATGGGCGAGAGGGTGTTACCCTCTCGCAGGTAGCTGTCCCATCACGCATTCGGCAACTCGTGGCTTTGCTCGGAAGCACCTGAGACATCCCCTAATGACCCTCTTCACATTATTTCTTGCAGCTATGATCCAATATTGTTCTCTTAATGAGGCTAATGTCTGCTGACCTCCTGCAAGCAAGAGCCTTACATGCTCATGCCTGATTATGAGGTCGGTCAGCGGGTGTTTGGTTGGTAAGATAGCTTGATGCCGTGTTTTAAAGGCTAATGGGGCGTTTCCTAATCTTCCGCCCACCCTGATTATTCCCTCTTTGTCCAAAAAGGGTGCCAGCGCGCGTAGAGTACTGGACGCACTCACACCCCCTTCCCTTTCTAGGGAAACTATTTCACCGGCATAGGCTTCGCGCTGCGCTAACCATATTAATCTATCGCGGGCTCGGAGCATCTCGTTGACGCTAATTAATACTGTCTTGCCTTCTTCACCGGTAGCACTGTTCTTAAGCTTCGCGTTTTTCGTGAATCTTAAGCAATAAGCTGTTACCCGTAACAGTCGCGTGTACTCGGAGATTCTGCGGAAGAGCACGAATTCTTCCCCTACCGTTGCTACAAACAGATGCTGTTTTTGCTTCTCTTCGGGCACCTCTATAACGCTTGTCTCGATTGATGGCCAGGCACGTTCACCCTTTGACAACCAGGATGGTCCTGACCACCATAGTCAGTTGATCCGTAGCGAGCTTGGACTGGTTCCACGCGAGAGTATGTCCGCGGGATTGTCGCCCGAGGGTACGTGCCTCCACTGGTGATCTTTGCATAATGTCTGGATCTCCGACACCCTGTTCGCGACGAAAGTTTGCCATCTATTTGGCGGACCCTGAATCCAGGCGAGTGCAACTCTTGAATCGGACCAATAATACTCATTTTCGCATATCAAATTCAAAGCTGTCTTGACCCCTTGCACTAGTCGCGCTAACAATAATGCACTACATAGCTCTAAGCGAGGAAGGGATAGAGATTTCAAAGGAGCGACTCGCGACTTAGAGCACAGTAGCCTGACTTGGCGCACCCCTGCTGTGTTTTGGGTTCGCAGGTATACGCAGGCCCCGTATGCCTCTTCCGAAGCGTCCGCAAACCCGTGAAGATCTATACTCTCTGTCTCGCTAATTTTTGCACATCGCGGAATTTTGATATCTGGCAATCGTTCTAACGCATCACGATAGGCGGTCCATTTCGTGTGCAGTCCCTGTGGGAGGGATTCATCCCAACCTACCCTTAATTGCCAGAGATCTTGCATCATCAATTTCGCTCGAATTATTATTGGTCCGATTAAACCTAACGGATCGTAGATCTCGGCAATCTCCGACAATACCGTCCGTTTGGTGTAACGTTTATTAACCGATGGTCGCACGTTGTAGCTGAGCTGGTCTTCCGCCGGCGACCATTTCAAACCGAGAGTTTTCGGATCTTTGTCTATATTAAATTGCCTATCACTATCTGCGTCCGCGATCTTCAAGCAGTTGCTCGCCCATTTGCGTAATTCAAAACCGGAGGCTACCAATATCTTAGAGATTTCCTCCCTGATCTCCTTCGCGTTCTCAATCGTTTCTGTCCCGGTTAGCAAATCATCAACATAGAAATTGTTTATGATTATCCTACTAGTACGCGGGAACTCTGACCGGCACTCTAAGCCCACTTGTTTGAGCACGCGCGTTGCCAAGAACGAGGTTGACGCTGTACCGTAAGTGACGGTGTTCAGCTCATAGCAATCTATTGGTGATCGCGGATCTGTCCGCCACAGAATTCGCTGAAACGGTATATCGCGAGAATCTACTAATACCTGCCGATACATTTTGGCTATGTCAGCGGACAGAACGTAGCGGTGTGTTCTGAATCTAATCAAAATTGACGTGAGGTCACTCTGAACTGTTGGGCCTACCTTTTGACTATCATTCAAAGATATACCCGTGCTTGTTTTTGCCGAACCATCGAATACCACCCGTAATTTCGTGGTGGTACTTGTTTGCTTGGAGACGGCGTGGTGAGGTAAATAATAAGACTCACTTTGAGCCTCCTTAGTTTCCGAAATGCGCGACATGTGGCCTAATTGCTCATACTCGCGCATGAATTCTATATACTGAGCCCGGAGCTCAGGCTGCCTGGCTCTAGAGATTTGAATCTAATTTCTGCCTGCCCGCGCGAGTTCTCTAAAGCCTTGATTTGGTCATTGAATGGTATTCTGACCGTGTAGCGACCATCGGGGTTACGTTTGACGTTCATGACGAAGTGCGATTCACATTCGTCGATCGCGTCACCGTTTGTGATGCCCTCTTCTACCTGCCAGAACCTTTCTAGCTGCTCATGTAATTGTCCGTTCGTAACTACGTGGCACTTGCCTACCTGGCTTTCGTTTTGAATACCCGAATCGAGCCTTCCGCCTAGCACCCAACCTAGCTGCGTTTTCTGCCATATCAGATGGCGATTTACTGAATGTTGCCCGACGCATAGTAACCGCCAGAAGAGTTCTGCTCCGATAAGAAGGTCGATCCTTCCGCGCTTGTGAAACCGAGTGTCGGCCAATTTGATATTAGGAGGTATTGATATCGCGGATCTTTGTATAGGAATGTTCGGTAGTTCTTCCGTGATATTACTCATTATTAAACATGCGACGCGAGCACCGAAGCCTTCTATTCGCGAATGGATTTCTATATCGACTTTTCCTTCAACTTTGCTCTTGATTGCGGCTATTCCCGCTATTCGCGCATTTGTCCGTGAACGGTCCAGCCCCAGCGTATCGCAACACTCTGTTGTGATGAGGTTGGCCTGTGATTCCGAATCTAGTAGGGCACGGCATTCTCTTTTTCTTCCCTCGCGGTCCTCTATAAATACTACTGCGGTGGACAATACCACTTGGTTCGCAGTGCTGCTGGCACGAGGCTGACGCTGTACCGTAAGTGACGGTGTTCAGCTCATAGCAATCTATTGGTGATCGCGGATCTGTCCGCCACAGAATTCGCTGAAACGGTATATCGCGAGAATCTACTAATACCTGCCGATACATTTTGGCTATGTCAGCGGACAGAACGTAGCGGTGTGTTCTGAATCTAATCAAAATTGACGTGAGGTCACTCTGAACTGTTGGGCCTACCTTTTGACTATCATTCAAAGATATACCCGTGCTTGTTTTTGCCGAACCATCGAATACCACCCGTAATTTCGTGGTGGTACTTGTTTGCTTGGAGACGGCGTGGTGAGGTAAATAATAAGACTCACTTTGAGCCTCCTTAGTTTCCGAAATGCGCGACATGTGGCCTAATTGCTCATACTCGCGCATGAATTCTATATACTGAGCCCGGAGCTCAGGCTGCCTGGCTAATTTTCGCTCTAGAGATTTGAATCTAATTTCTGCCTGCCCGCGCGAGTTCCCTAAAGCCTTGATTGGCATTCATTGAATGGTATTCTGACCGTGTAGCGACCATCGGGGTTACGTTTGACGTTCATGACGAAGTGCGATTCACATTCGTCGATCGCGTCACCGTTTGTGATGCCCTCTTCTACCTGCCAGAACCTTTCTAGCTGCTCATGTAATTGCCCGTTCGTAACTACGTGGCACTTGCCTACCTGGCTTTCGTTTCGAATACCCGAATCGAGCCTTCCGCCTAGCACCCAACCTAGCTGCGTTTTCTGCCATATCAGATGGCGATTTACTGAATGTTGCCCGACGCATAGTAACCGCCAGAAGAGTTCTGCTCCGATAAGAAGGTCGATCCTTCCGCGCTTGTGAAACCGAGTGTCGGCCAATTTGATATTAGGAGGTATTGATATCGCGGATCTTTGTATAGGAATGTTCGGTAGCTCTTCCGTGATATTACTCATTATTAAACATGCGACGCGAGCACCGAAGCCTCTTATTCGCGAATGGATTTCTATATCGACCTTTCCTTCAACTTTGCTGTTGATTGCGGCTATTCCCGCTATTCGCGCATTTGCCCGTGAACGGTCCAGCCCCAGCCTATCGCAACACTCTGTTGTGATGAGGTTGGCCTGTGATCCCAAATCTAGTAGAGCACGGCATTCTCTTTTCCTTCCCTCGCGGTCCTCTATAAATACTACTGCGGTAGACAATACCACTTGGTTCGGAGTGCTGCTGGCGTCCTTGGCGATGCAAGCCACCGTATTTTGTGACTCGCCATCACACGTTCCAACTGCCTCCTTGGTCTTATAGCTATTCTCTCGATGCAGTAAAGAGTGATGTTTCTTCCCGCAGAGCCTACAATGGTTGCGGGTGCAATTTTGCACTCTATGACCTGTCTGGAGGCAGTTGTAACATGCCCGAATATCCTGTACGATTTTTACACGTCCTTCTAACGACGCGTCTTTGAATTTGCTGCATTGTGCTATCGCGTGCGCAGCCTGACACACCGGGCATGCCTCGCACGCGCTAGCCACGTGAGCGGCTACACGCGGTAATCTCCGACTTCCTGGGACTGTTACTAGCTCGGGCTTTACTGCCCCTACCGGTGAAAGTGACGTAATATTTTCTAAATAGTGCGCCCGTTCCTCTAAGAATGCCGTAAATTGACGAAGTGTTGGGGATTCCGTGGTGGAGGGAGCATTTCGCCGCTCCCATTCCCTAACGCTGACTGGGTCCAGCTTTCTGGACAAAATGGGAACAATCAAGGGGTCCCAAGTCTCTATGCCCAATCCTAATGCTTTCAACGCGTGGAGGTGATTGCTTGCATCATCTAATATTTCCCTGATCGTGATAGGCGACTGTTTTTGCATCGCCGGTAAATCTAATAACGTGTGCACGTGGTGACGTTTAAGCGCGGCTGAATTTTCATACCTGGCCTTGACAGCGTCCCATGCTGTACGGTAATTGCTTTTGGAGATGCCGATGGATTGTACTATACGAGCCGCAGGTCCCTTTAGCGAGGATTGCAGGTAGTGGAATTTTTGAACGTCTTCTAATTGTTCGTTATTGTGTATCAATGACAAGAAGGTATCACGAAACCTAATCCAATCATTATAATTGCCGTCGAAAGATGGTAATTGAATAACTGGCAGATCAAATCGGGGTATTGCTAAATGCGGGCGATAATCCCGTTACCATTGCCGAGCTACCTGCTACCGTGCCTCGCTGCGGGGGCTGCGCACCTTCAATGTATGACCCGACTTCACTAATTAATTGGAAATATACATCCTCAAAATGCTCCCATCCGTACCTTCGATAATGCGTTCTATTCTTGTCTGCACGGTATCGAACCTATCGTATAGACCTGTGTTTGCTTCTAATCTCTTTTTTAACGCGCCTACCGACACCGAGTGACCCGATTGATTGAAAAAATTCCTAAAGCGAGTTAGCGCTGCTTTAATCGAACCGCGATCGGCAATGAGGGCTTTCTATTCGCCGTTCATGTTGCACTTATTTGACGCAAATAGAATAAAGGAGGGACTTACTACTTGGAGAGGATGCTGCGTGACGATGCTGCCTGATCTGTCGTGGTCCAGTGGCGTCCTCGAAGCGTGCTGCGATGCTCTGCGTCTCTGCTCAGGCACCTTTGATGCGTCTGCACTGCGGAGGCTGCTACGAGCTTCTATCAGGGATGATCCGGGGTTGCTGGGTGATTGCCAATCAATCACTGGTCTCAGCAACCGCTGCTACTGGATCTCGTTCCCGATGACTCGTGGGCTGATCAGCTGGACTTCTGTGTTACTGCTGGATTTTCGCTGAATCCGGCTCGAAGGACCAGTGTGGAGGTTTTGAGCGCTCTGCCGTTGCACTCGCGTCCTTGGATTATTGCACTCTAATGTGCCGTCTACAATAACTCGAAGGACCACCCAGAAGATTTTCTACTTTTCTGAGACTGTATTGTTTCTGGGGGCCAAGCCTGTTTGCTGGGCTTGCAGAGTTAGGACTTCGCTCTATCGTTGCTCAGATATAACTGGCTTCGCAAATCGATGACGCTCGTCGACTTGCCGCTGCTAATACTAATTTCTTCCGATTGGCTGTTTTCCTGCTTCTCGAAAACACCATGTCGGCGTGTAGAAGATGCATCGCGACACCCTTCTCTTGCGCCCTTAACGCGCGTTTCCTTAGAGAGGGGGTGGCGATGTCCTTTGTCAAATTGACGAGTGTCTGGCAACAGCGCGGGAATTCCTCCGAGTTCGTCACCGCGGTCCCTTGACCGTTACACGCTGACTCGTGACTCACTCCTTCGGAAGACCCATTTTTTATGGCACGGCTAGGTTATTGAGGACGAGGGAAAGCGCCTTAGAGGCCAGAGGGTTGTAAACCCAACTTTCTCTCGCCGGGACGTAATTTTTACTAAAATTACATGCTGCCAATTATCAAAGTCCCATTCTCAAAAATAACCGTTTCGGCACGTCCGTGCCATAAACCGCTGCGCAGACAATTACAATGGTTTAAATATGAATTAAAATGGTTGATTCTTGGCTGAGCAAGAATCTTCCTTCTCACTTTACACGGTGAGTACGCGGGGACGTCGTAGACAAGTATGTCTATTTGACACTTACGAGTTTAGTATTATACTTGGTTGCTTGAAAGGGAATTGAGCCTGATCTTGCTTGTGTCAAACGGCGACTATACAGATACTGCTGTACTTTAAAGTTCAGGGTAACTCTGAACTGTGACTGCCCCTGAGCCTCGAAAATCATGCCCTTATATACCCAAAAATCTGTATTTTTTGGGTGGTGGGAGCCCTAATTTTCCCATGAGAACGAAGCGCGTTCGTTTACTTTATCTCATGGGGATGAGCTCTAGGCGGATGTCTCGGCGCCGCCGTGTCGGCTAGTCTGTGTACGTAACAGGGTCATCGGAAAGGGGGATAAAGTACGGAAATTGAAGCATGATTCTACTTGCGTCAGAAATGTGTATAATTGCTCATACGTCAATCTCTGATCACCGATTACACGTTTGATGTGGTGTTTAACAGATTTGACCGCACTTTCCTACAGTCCGCAAAAATGGGGTGAGTGGGGTGGCATGAAGTGCCAATGTATGCTCTCGTTGCTTAAGAATTCGGCAGTTTTGTTGTTGTGCCCCGGGTCTTTCAATAAATCCCTCTATTCATTAAAGGCCCCAACGAAATTCGTGGTGTTGTCAGAAAAAAATGGTTTTGCATCGCCCTCTGCGGGAGATAAACCGACGGAGGCAATTTAGGAAGGCGTCAGTTGTTAAATCCACTGCCAATTCAAGGTGGACTGCCTTCGTAACGAAGCAAACAAAAACGCACAGATGTGCCTTTATGGTTACCTTACTGCGAGTTCGTTCCTTTAATAAAAATGGTCCCGCATAATCCACGCCGCAATTATGGTATGGCCGCGCAGGTGTTAGACGGGATTCAGGTAAATTCCCCATGATGTACTCTACGGCTGACGGTTTAGCCCTAAAGCATTTGATGCATTTACGAACGTGGTCCTTTACCATTGTTTTGCAGGATAATGGCCAGCATCAAGTACGTATCTATGACATTACCTTCTGACAACCCGCGTGCAGCAGTTTCGTATGCTCGTTTTTAATTACAAGGTGCGTGAATTTGTGCCGGGCAGGTAGTATAACGGGATGTCTTTGATCATAAGGGATTGGGGCATGAGTCAGTCTGCCGCCCACCTTTATGAGTCCCTCTTCGTCTATGAAGGGATTTAGCGAGAGAAGAGCGCTTGCGTTGGGAACACCGCGTTTGGATTTTAATGCCTTTATTTCTTCCTGAAAATTTTCTCCTTGAGTTATTCTTACTAATGAGATTCGTGCGCGATACAACACAGTCGGCGAGAGGGCCGCTACGCATATTGCTTGCGGGGGGTCTGACCTGCGGATCCGAGCACGAACCTTTTCCGTGAAACGTAGACAATAAGCTGTTACGCGAACTAATTTGTTTAATGTGGAGAATTCCTCGAATATCGAAAAGGTAACGGCCGCGCTTAGTGCCTTGACCGTTCATTTGAACTCGGTCTTTTCATCAGATAGTACGTGCGGTGGTGATCAATTGTTGGGTGAGGCTGTTAGCCATACCGGACCATTCCATCAAATATCAGTCGCGGTTAGAGCAGCCGGGCAGCGGTCGCGAGATATAATATCGGCCGGATACTCGCCTGACGGCACGTGCTCCCAATCGGCATGTCGCGTAATTTGTTGCACTTCCGAGACGCGGTTAGTCACATAATTTTCCCAACGATTCGATGGAACACTGATCCAGGCTAGGACTATTTGAGAATCTGTTCAATAATATTCCGCGCAAAAACTTATTTCTAAAGACTGCTTTACCTTCGCTGCCAAGTGTGTGAGTAATGTCGCGCTGCTTAATTCTAATCGTGGAAGGCTTAATATCTTTAGACGTGCTACTCGCGATTTAGCGCACAAAAGTTTAGTCGAAATGCTTTCCATTGAATTTATTGACCTGGTATAAATGCAGGCGCCGTATGCCCGTTCGAAGGCGTCCGAGAAACCGTGCAGTTGGACCTTTACCGAGTTGTCTAGTGTAACGCGTCTTGGTATCGTCGTATGGTTCAGCTCCGATAATTCCGCGCGAAATTTGATGCATTGTGAAAATAGCCATTGGGGAATCGACTCATACCAACCCAACTGTAATTGCCAGAGTTCTCGCATCATTATTTTTGCCTGGATTATAACAGGGCCTATCAGTCCCAGGGGATCGAAGATATTTGCGCGATTTCCGATAGCATCGCACGTTTCGTTATTCGAGTGGTATTTGATGGCTTGACCACGTAGCGCAGTACGTCGTCTTGCGCAATCCAAACGAGGCCTAAGATTTTAGGGCCTTTGCTCGCGCTTAGGTCTATCGAGTTTTGACTGTTACATGCTGTTACCCGCGAGTCGTTCGAGGCCCATTTCCGAAGTTCGAGACCTGCTGTGGCGAGCGCGTTCCAAATGTCCCGTTTCACCGGTTAATAAGTTGTCAACATAGAAGTCTCTATCTATTATCTTGCTCACTACTGGGAATTGTTCAATGCAATCCTTTCCTGTCTGTTTTAACGCGCGTGTTGCTAAGAATGAGGCCGCCGCTGTGGCGTAGGTAACGGTGTTCAATTCAAAATCCATTATAGGATCTTGTTCATTAGCGCGCCATAGTATTCGCTGGAATTTTCTCTGGTCGGGTGCTATCAAAATCTGTCGGTACATTTTTGTAACGTCGGTCGATAAAACTATCTTGTGTCGTCTGAATCTAAGCACTATGTATATCAAATCGTCTTGAACGGTAGGTCCTACCTTTAGCGTATCATTGATGGACACGCCGGATGTTGACTTTGCGGAGCCGTCAAAGACCACCCGCAGCTTGGTTGTGCTGCTGCTGTCTTTAAATACCACGTGTCCCGAAGGTCGGTGTCGCGCGTCCTGTGCCCTAAGTCCTCGTATTCTTTTATGAACGATGCGTAGGCTTGCTTTAATGAGGGATCTTTACGAAACTTTCGTTCTAAGCTATATAATCTTATTTGTGCGAGCTCCCGAGTGTCTCCTAATGACTGTAGCTTTTCATTGAAGGAAATGCTTCCTACGTACCGGCCGTGTTCGTTTCGCGTCGTTGTCTTGAGAAAGTGAATTTCACATTCGTCTGCGGGATTGCTGTCGATTACAGGGCGTTCGTCCATGTAATTCTCGATCTCCCAAAATTGCATTATGGACCTTTCTAATTGTGCATTAGTGACAAGGTTGCACACACGCGGTGTGGCTGGAGGAGTTGGAAAATGATCGAATCTACCGCCTAATATCCATCGGAGCTGGGTTTTCTGCCATATCAAGCGTTGAGATGGGACTTTATGCTGTCCGATGCATAGAGAAGCTTACAGAACAGACCCGCTCCTATTAATAAATCTATTATTCGTGACTCATAAAACCGTGGGTCCGCTAGCTTGCATCCGGGGGGAGTCGGGATCAAGAATTTCGATAGTGACGTGCTCGGCATTTTCTCCGTTATTGTCTCCATGACGAAGCAAGATATCGTGGCCTTGAAATTATTAAATCGCGAATGTATATTGACTTCGACCTGACTGTTTGCGCTACTTATGTGTTTACCTATATCGCCTACCGTTGCCTCCGTACCGATGCAGGCAAGTCCCATTCTTCGACAACATTCTTTTGTGATAAAGTGCACTTGAGATCTAGCGTTCAAGAGAGCCCTGCATTCGTGAATGTTTCCGTTTGTATCCCGGATGTGCACGATAGCCGTGGCTAGTATTGCACAATAGGTAGGTATGACGCTCGTGTTTGCTAGATACGATTGTGGTGACTCTAAAGTCGCGGGGGCTGGTCGGTCCCCTTTTACTTGATTCGTGTATTTCGAAGTTGAATCGTCCACATGAATGGACGTGTGGTGTCGTTTCTCACGCTTTCTGCAATTACCACGCGTGCAAACTTTATTGGCGTGTCCGTGCTGAAGGCAACTGAAGCATGCCTGCAGTCGTTTGATCGCGTCGATCTTCGCGGCGTGATTTAAGTCGCGAAATTTTACGCAAGGAGTCAATGTGTGCTGTTCCTCGCATAGAAGACAATGAGCCGACTTGTTTATTACGTGGGCAGCGACGAACCCTGACTTACCGCGGTTACCTTTGTTGGCGTGATTTTCTGCCTGAGACGGAGCCCTGACTACCTGCGATCTCGAACCGGTGCGTAAAAGGTATTGACAATGCCCTTCTACGAATTCTGTTAATGTCTGTACCGTCTTGTCTTTATGCGATTTTCAATGCCTCTCCTATTCCTGATACGTTTCAGCATCTAATTTTCTCGCGATGATTAGGACCATGAATGTGTTCCAATTCTCCACCGGTTGCCCTAGTGCGCGTAATGATTCTAAATAGCTCACGGCATCATCGATGAATGTGCGAAGAAGTTTAGGTGATTCGCGTGTGAGGGGTGGTAAATCTAAGAGCGCAGTAGCGTAATGATGCACCAAGGCCTTTGGATCTTCAAAACATCTATTTAATGCTGCCCATGCAATTTCGTAGTTGGCCTCCGAATTTAAGTAGTGGAACCGCTGTATGTTTGTTAAAGATTCGCTATTGTGGATTATAGACAAATAGGTATCCCGAAATTTGACCCAGTCACTGTAATTGCCACCGAAACTAGGAAGTTTGATCGCTGTCAATTTTACCCCCTGCTGGAAGTCTGAAACCGCGGGAGAACGTAACACGGGCATGGTTGTGGATGTCGATGCCGACGGCCGCGAAAGTGCAATCTATGACTCGATTTCCGACGTTAGATTGCAGTACATATTTTCGAATGTTCGCGTTCCTTCGCCTGAGATTCAGCGTGCTCGGACCCTAAAGCCAGCTCCTCCATTTAGCATTGAATACTGTTGAATTTTTCGTATAAATCCGCGTTCAGATCTAGTCGTTTCTGAAGGGACGCTGCTGTAACCGTGTTTGCCGATAAAACAAAGAAATTCTTTAGTCTGGTCAAAGCTCCCTTTAGATATCTACGTTCGGTGATAAGAGGTTTTACTACTTCGACATCCATGTCCAACACAAATAGATTAATGCAAGTTACTTATAGGAAGATGAGAGGTAGGGACGGCGACCCTGACGACCTTCAGCTCGCAGCCGTTGTCGATAGGGAGTTGCTGTTCCTGGCGTTAGATGTTCCCTGGTGTCTGGTGTGCTGAGAGATGAGCTGCTGGTGCTCGTCTGCTGGGTGATGCTTCTAGATGAATATCTAGAACTCTGGTTCACCGCTGGTGTTGTCAGCTTCCGCTCTCCTTGATCGATTTCCACAGGATGGACTGCTTGCCGTTGTTGCTCAGAGTCCGGCTCCTTAGGTTGACTGATACTTGTATGGATCCTTGGCAGTTGTTTCTCAGCATCCGGCTCGAAGAACCAATGTTAACGCAGTTTCCCGCGCTTCGTGATAGTTGGAAGGTTGGGTTGGCATTGGAGATTATTGCACACATGTGCCAACTAATTATTGTTGCGATGGTGGTCGCACTTTATTTTGAAATATCGATTATTGCGGACTGGACTGCACTTGTGGTTTGACAATGTCGAATATCGCGGATGAGGCCGCGCTCAAGGTAATGTCGAGTGTTTTTCTTAGAATATCGTGATTTGCTTGTTATATATGATTTTGTCAAGGCGGGGAGTTAACCTCATCGGTAAATCGTTGGCCTTTCACCCCCTAGAGCCGCCCTCGAACACTCCCCCGTGATCCGCAGAGTGGGGCGTAGGCAGAGAGGGAGAGACGGTCCCAAAAGGGGTGTCAGCCCCGCGTGGCGATCTTGTCGAAACGTCGATTTTACGGGTTTATGGCATGTTTGCCGTTACAGAGCGCGCAGAGTTAAGTACCGGGTCACCATGTGGCCCGCAGAAGTGAAGAATTTCCGCGGCCATCAAGTAATACACCGGATTTGCCCTCTGGCTTGAATAGGTTATCGTCATCAAGGAAGTCGTAGAAAAAGCTTCTCAAAAGTAACTTCGCCTGGAATCCGTGCCATAAACCCCGGTTGGTTAAACAACTGGTATTCCGTTTCGATGGCGTATAGAGAGCGATGGGTCATCTGACGAACGAAGTTGATCCCTAAGTTTTTTCAGATGGGTTCGTTGCTGTTCTGTTAGATCTTGTGCAATTCTGGCTGGTCCTTTATAGTTTCTTTTGTATTTTAATATGTCAATAGGTGAGATTGTTGTTGGTAGAGTGATGACGATAGGCCTTGATTTATTGTTTATGTTCCTGTCAATCTTCATAGTCAAAACATTGCTATAGTCGTTGGGCCGAATCTCATTTAAAATACTGATTGCTGTTGTGCTGTCACTATGACCGTTAGACGTATTAGCAGTTATTGGTAGTGAATCTGCCTCTGCAATATTGAATATTATTAAATTGTTCTGTCTTTTTTTCCTTTCTTCAAGTTCACCCATGAGTTCCTCGATGTTAGGCATGTTAGTGTTCACGTTCTCGCACTCGTGTTAGCGATTTTCTTCTCGAGATCGGCCACTTTAGATGATATTGTTGAGATCTTTTTGTTGATTTCAACTAACTCCAACTTATGTGTAGCCTGGATGTTATCTAGCTCGGATCTAATTTTGGTAGCTAAGTTCTCGCCTAGTCTGGTAAACTGATCAGCAATGAATTCCTGTAGCTCAGCCACAATTGTTTTATGTGAAGAATCGAAAATACTCTTTTCAGCACTGATGTCTTCAGCTGAAAGCGAAGAAGTGAGAGATGATTCACAGTCCATAAATTTTCCATGCCACCATGGGTGTCCATATCTAGCCAGACACTTAGATCCTAAATGGGAAGTTGTACCACAGATTTGACATATAACAGGGTTAGCCACTGATTTTGCACAGGCCTTACAGTAAAGCGGTGGCTGAAGGGATTTCGACATATTTTGAGCTTTGATTAGATTTAACGGTTGACATTTGATCTAGTCAAACAGAGAGTACAATTCTCTAATTTTTGCCAAATATCGTTAGAGGTGCGACAGTCTTTTATCTGCTTGAGTTCCGATGGGCTAATCGATAATACTCTGTCAGATTTTGCCTTTTCGTCGTTCGTCGACCACGCCCTAGAATTTGCTTCCGATTCGACATTATCGGCTCTCACCGCAGGTGCGTTTAGTTCACTGCTGACGTAACACCACGCATCGTTCTTCACTAATAACGCACGCATCTGGATTTTCCACGTGTCGTAGTTGTCTTTGTTGAGAGCTTCGATTCTCGCAAGATTAGCCATTCTTCATGTGTTTTGCATTGATCTTAACCTCGAAACCTCCACGTGGTAGAAAACCTTTTTTTTTCTTTTCTAATAATCGCGATTATCTGGGCCCATAATCTATTGTAACACAACAACGGATTTAACCGTGAGAGGTGGGATCGCAGAAAAGAAACGTTAAGGACAGACTTCCTCTGTAATATATAAAGTTTGATACGACAACTGTTTACACCGCGACACAACGTGGACTCGCGTCGAGAACAAGAGAGAAGCGGCCGATCGTCACCTATTGGTGACGCGCGCACGCATTTAAGCCTCGTATCGCAATCGAGTCCTATTTCCAACAGTGACCACTGCAACAATTTTATTTTCTATATTCTATTCTACAAATGCTTTATCTAAATAATTAGAAATTGCAGCAGCCGTTCGATTTTCTGTTATTTTAACAGCTTGGCACGTGATTGTAAAAAAACTGTCACTCTTTATACTCGTCCATGTATCGGTGGTTACACACACATCATCAACATCTTGCAGCTCCTGCTTTACTTCCTCTTTTTCTTTTTCATATCTTTCAGTTAATAATTTTTTTTAAGTTTTTGTACAAGGTAAAACGTATTTCGGATCAAGATATTTCATTAATTGTTTGAAACCTTTATCTTCAACAATCGAAAACGGTTGGAAATCTGTTATGATTAAATTTAAAATTAATGCATCAATTTTCTGTTTCCTGCTATTATCCTGCGTATAGTATAAGGTATGTAATTGCTATTGATTGTATCAATTTCTGAGTTGTTATAAATATTGTGCAGTGTCAAATGTTTGATCATATTGGTTATCAGATTTTAATTTTTTATTGCATATACTACATTCTACATTACTATCTGTAACATTTATATAGTGGTTCCAAACCCATGAGCGTTTCGGCATTTTTTAATTGTTTATATATATTGTATAAATAACGAAATTATATATCCTATAATTTCCTTTGAAGGTATTTCCTAGAGGTATTACATATAATGTCCTTTATATAATACCTCTGTAAAGTACCCAGTATTTGTTGCTCTACGATTCACAATTCTTTCGGTAGAAAAATATGCTTTACAATTAGATGCGTGCTGTAGAAAACAAGAAATACAACTGACAACTTCCGCAGCCTCGGTGCAGACAAACGACTTTTTTATCTTTCATTTGTGTAAGGTGAATTGAGAGATTGAAACGTATTTGATAGAGATGTATTTATTAAGTATTGCGTGGGTAAGCTTGTTTAGATCGTCACCGTTCGACTTTCTAACCAAGACTGGCTTTCCGATTAGGAAAGCCCATTTTTCCCGCCGTTGCCAAATGTGCGTCGCCAAGGGCCTCGAGGGTTGGGTGATGATGCCCGTGGCGTCGTAGTCCTCGGGTCCGATATCGCCTACTCCTGTTACCGGCTGGCCGCCCGAATGCCCGTCTTGATGGCGCCTTGGAATTCTCTTACATTTGTCTTTTGTTTTGTAGATTTTCGTTCGTTTCGAATGTCAATGGAAGCGAAAAAGCGTTATCGCGAATTCAGTCAAGCATAGCATTATAGTAACTTGAAATAATCTTAGGCCGAGACATAGAGAGAGCGGCAGCGGTAAAACGGCAGAAAATAAATCAAACTCTAGAAAGTGACAAGAGGTAAAATTGACATTCGCTAATTTTTAGTTTTTAGCAATCGGATAATTGTATATCGGCTCTGAAACAAAAGTATATATCGTATCGATATAAGGATGTATCAATCCGTTGATGTGAGTCTTGTATCGAAATGGAAGGAAGACATATCGAACATTTGCAAACATGAAGATTTGAACTACGTTTGCATCTATGAAGTGTGTATATTGAATGTGTTGCAAAGAGACTAACTTAGGATATCGAACGCTAATGAAAAATAAAAGTTGATTTTACATCAAAAGAATTGATTTTAGGACTTATGTTGATTAGACATCTTTTATTCCTTTCAGTGAGTATTATAAGCTCTTTAACTTATTGACCCTTTTTTTTTATCACCCTGTGTTTCGGCGAAGTATCAAATGTGTATCTACAATTTCATAAGTTTATTAGTATCTGCAGGCATCGATGCATTCATAAAGTATCAAACGAATATCAAAACATTTGTAGAAGTACCAAATAGGTATCGATACTTCCATAGAAGTATCGAATGGGTATCGATACTTTCATAAAAGTATCAAACGCGTATCGATTCGATGTGAGTACTTTTCAATTTGGTATCGAGAATTGATACCAAGTACTTAAAATTTCAATAGGTATACTTCCTACTGAGTACTTTGGTTTCGAATTTATTGAATATCATCAATAGTGAAGGATAATGAAAATGTGTGTTATTGGGTTATGCAATGTACCCACACAGTACTCCGGTGAAATCTTTATTGATACTCGTCTTTTAGCTCTGGAAGTTCGCGCTAGACTGACCTCTAGTCGTCTCGCCTTTTTCCAACTAACTTTTCTTCGCCTTGTTAGTTTTCCTGATTAGCTAACCCGTCGCATCGATATCAGCCAATCAGGTAATTTTCTTACAAGTCGCTGCGTGTTCCTTGCGCCCTCGGCGCGCTTTTTCCGGGACCGCGGTGCGACTTGGCGGGGGGTGTATTCCACATTGGGGATTTGGCAACATAGCGGAATTTCCTCCAGGTCAGGTGCTCGTAACGTGTCCGGTCGTGGCCTCTGGGCCTCGTACGGCGGACCTTTCGGAAACCCTTGGTTTATGACGCGGCAATTTACTATTGAGGCCGTCGAAGAAAGTTTCTACGCGGACATGCATTGTCGGATTTCTAGAAATTAAATAAACTAAAACAGTTTCCTCACAAATAGCTTTTCAAGCGCGCACGTCATAAACCGTGCTGGTCGTCTGCACGCCAAATGCTATTTCCCTGGGTATTGTAGCTGGTCGCTACAATAGTATTAGTATCGATCCCATTACTACTCCCACACCATCCAATTCGAAATTAGTTGTAACCACCCTTCTCCGAACATCCAATCAATAAGGTTTTAGTCTAGTTTTCCTTAACGACACACCATCAGCGACTATGAGACACAAAATTGCTTTTGTAAGACACACAAGACACAAAATAGCTCTCGTGAGACACACAAATGTATTCATACAATATACTTTTTTGGAGAAGGGGAGAGCTGGGTAATTCCGGCTACATAAGCAAGAAATGCTATAAAATTTGAACAAGTTACACATTTCTTAATTTTTTGATATTAATTGATAGCTTGAAGTGTCTAGTTTGTATTAGTATGGCCGAGAAGGCACAAATTTACGTTGTAATAAAATTGGAAACATAAAACGAAAAAAGGTCATTTGGCAATTCCGGCCATGATTTTTCTTATAAATGAGGTAAGAAAACTGTTAAATTAATAAGAAATTTTTATTATTTTTGTAGTTAGCAGTGGTTTCACATTTTTTGCTAACTGGATTTCTTGATTTTATTCCAATTTTTGTAGCAACATTAGAACCCAGAAATATTAGGTGTACAAATTAATTCGTGGCCTTTGCGATTAATCAGCTGTAACTTTACTTTGAATTGAATCTTTTTTCCTGCTGTGTTAGAGTTCTGAAGTTGCTTTTTTTTCTGTTTTTTTGGCAGATCGATGTAGCGGTTGTGATTTAATATGACGTGAATGGTCATCTTCATTGAGATGCCATTACAGTCTTATAATATTATAATATAGTATTATAATATGTAATGAAGTATTTTTATGCCGGAATGAGGTCGCTCAGATGTTTCGTCTTGAGTCTTCTAGTGATTTTAGTTTCATGTACTTTGGCTGCTAGTTGGTTGAGGTGTACTGCGATTCTATTGTTTTATCTTTTTGTAAAGTTGTGGATCTTCTCTCGCACTGTTGGAACGTTGAGGTCTTTTCGAATATCTTCGTTTCTAACGTACCACGGGCCGTTTACGATCGCGGTTACGATTCTATCTTTGTTATGTTGCTTTTGGCTGCTGTACCCCAGAGTACTATCCCATATGTCCACACTGGTTTTATTAGTGTTTTGTATATTTGTAATTTGTTGTCCGTATTTAGTTTGGATTTGCGACTAGTTAACCAGTACATTTCTCTCCTTTTGATCCGTATGTGGTCTATTATTATTTTTATATGGAGTTTCCATGATAGTTTTGTGTCCAGCCGTAGACCAAGGTATTTTACTTGATTCAATTGCGGTACAGTTATTCCATTTATCGAGATGATTGATGCACTATGCCTGCGAATAGTAAATATAATGTGATTGCATTTTTCTGGGTTTACTTTGATTCTTTTATTAACGAGCCAGTTTTGTATTGTATTAATATGTTCTTGTACTGTATCATTTGCTATTTGTAAATAACGCAGTGTCGTCGGCGAATGTGAATACTTTACTGTTGTTATGTGGGATATCAGCTGAGTATAACGTGTACAAAATTGGTCCTAATACACTTTCTTGGGGAACTCCTGCATTTATGTTTCTGATTTGTGAGGGCGTATCTTTGGCTTTTACTGTGAATGTTCTGTTATGCAAATATGACGAGAGTAAGTGGTATATTTAGTTGGGGAAATTGCTTGTAGAAGTCCTGCGTGTCATACCTTATCCAAGGCTTTTTCTATATCCATGAACAGTGCTGAGCAGTACTGTTTATTTTCTATTGCATGATATACTTCGTTGATTATTCTGTGCGTTTGTTCAATAGTTGCTTGTTTGTTCCTGAATCCAAATTGATGCTCAGGTATTAATTTTTTGTCTTCTATGATAGTTTTCATACCATTGTAGATTATTCTTCCCATGATTTTTGATAGAATTGGAAGAAGCGAGATTGGTCGATAATCATTACTATTTCTGCTGCTTTCCAGATACTTTAGAAATATTGTATTCTTAGTACTGCGTTGAATAGTATCGTGATCATTCGTGTCATTTTTGGCGGGAGCTCTTTTAGAATCTTTCCATTAATAAGGTCAATGCCAGGTGACTTGTTAACTTTTATTTTATTAATGTGGGGGTTTTTGGTATGAAGGAGTGACTGTGGGGAGAGATGGAGAAATGGAGAGAGTTGGTGAGAATGACCTGGAAAGGAAGAAAGAATGAAAGACGATCGTGCGTGGTGTGATTGTTTATGTTTAGGCGGGAACATCGGTTGCCAAGCCGATTGCGACGCCTCGTCCTTTTCCCGGGAAATGGAGCGAGAGAGAGAGAGAGAGAGAGAGAGAGAGAGAGAGAGAGAGAGAGTGTGTGTGTGTGTGTGTGTGTGGATGCGTGTAATCGAGAAAAAAGAAGAAGAGCATGGAAGAGTGCGTGATTGACCAGCGAACCGTGAGCATCGAGAGAGCGAATTACATTTTCTTGTTACTAATAAAAAAACAATAATAATGAACAGCACCTGCTACACGTGGTGTACTTTAATTTATTGAATAAAAAGTAATCAACAAAATTCCACATTAATGATACCCCTAAGTTCTTTAATGGTTGTTCGTGGAAAAAAGTAGTTGTTATCGGTTGAGAGCATTATCTGTGTTTGTTTGATTGGATTCCTGTAGTACTTGTGGATAGTTTTCATATGGAAAAAACGGTTCGTATATGTGGTCTGCGAATATTTCAGCCTGATCCTGGTTGCTTCTTGCCCAGGTCCCATCAGGCTTTTTAATTGCTGGAATCGGTTTATTGACTTATTTTTTCTAGAATATAATGCGGTATTAATTTGTTTTGTTTAATTGTTGGTTTGTAGTTTGTACTTGCTTTTGCTGCTTGTTGTATAAGCTCTGTTAGATATTTTACTGCTTGCTCGAGTTTATGTGGTGTTTTGAGTCGTATGTTGCAGTTGATGCTGTCCTCCAGTAGTATTCTAAACATTTCCCTGTTAGTTGTTTTATTAGTGAGTGAAATTGGACTGCTGTAAAGGACTGGCTTGCTAGTATATTCAATTATTATGGGGGTATGGTCAGAGCTGAGTTCTAGGTTTTCTGTTATTTTCAGTTTGTTTAAATCTGTACTTTTTATGATTACAAAGTCCAGTACATTTGTTGCTTTATTAGGGTGTACCGGCCAGTGAGTTGGCTCACCTGTTGTCAATACTTTGAGGTTGTTATTTCTAATGAATGCCTCGAGTGTTTTCCCTCTGGGGGAGGTAATTCTTGAATCCTACAGGGGATGTTTCGCGTTAAAGTCTCCGGCTGCTAGGTACTTATCACTCATTGCACTGAAATTTTCTTTCCAATCTTCTTATGTTATTTTATATCTGTGTGGTGCGTAAAGTGCTGATATTTGGAAAGAGTTAGTGGTTGTTTGTACTGTGACGTTTGTAGCCTGTATGTGTTCTTGTTTGATGTGATTATGGAGATGGTATTTTATGTTATTTTTAATTATTATTGCTGTTCCCCCATGTGCTCTTCCTGTCGGATGATTTGATTGATATATAGTGTAATAAGGTATTTTTATGTAACTCTTACCTGTGCAATGTGTTTCAGAAATAAGTAGTATGTCTATGTTGTTTGTATACAAAAATATTCGTGTTTCCTGTATTCTCCTTTGTAACACATTGGCATTCCAAGTTCCTATTTTTAACGTAGCCATTGTTTTATTTTTGGGTTAGTGTGTTTGTGATAAGTTGTAGCATAGCCGATATTTGTTGTGTTTGCTGTTTCAGTAGTGAGTTTTGCTCTATTAACATTTTCATTATTAATTCTGAGTTTTTTATAGATTGCTTAAGGGGGTATTCTGTTCTAGAAGTGTCAAAAAATCGACTTTACGATTTATAGTCTTGAAAATATATCCTTCAAGTGTTTTTTTGAAATTCAAAACAATAACAAAGTTATAGAGGTTTAAAAGAAACTGTGCGCGGATTATTGCGCTAGCTGAATAGCTACCGCGCCAGGTAAGTTAAGAATCACTAAACTGATTTATAAACATTTGACCTCACATGACTTATTGGCGAAATGTGTGAGAGCTAACACGAAAAATAGTAGAGTCTCAATTCTCTAATATGGAATTTTGTTCTGAAGCACAAATCAACGACAATAATTCAAATTGCAACATTTCTGACTGTTTGTATATTTCATGGAGGAATTAGCTTTCTTTTACAAATTAATGCTACTATGAGAATCAAAATTTTCTCCAGAGCAAAGAAATTTATCAGTAACGAAGCTGAGGTACGTCGACAGAGATCTGAGTTGTGCAAGTCAGATGCAACAAAAAAGGTTCGGAATTGTCGTCATATTCATCCATTCATCATTCACTCGTCGCTTTATTCGTCTTTTATCATTCTCGTCACTCAATACACTCACAGCACTTTTAACACTACCCACGCTACACACAGATCCTCTCCTCGCATTAATACGGTCCAAGCTCACACTTACTTTTTTACTCACACTCGCTCGCTCACAGCTCTCATATCTCACTTTCTCACTCGTCTTTAAGACGTCAGAGGAGGGTGAGACCTGC
The DNA here is from genome assembly GCF_001263275.1 of Habropoda laboriosa. Taxonomy (NCBI): domain Eukaryota; kingdom Metazoa; phylum Arthropoda; class Insecta; order Hymenoptera; family Apidae; genus Habropoda; species Habropoda laboriosa. Next base: position 33,700 of record NW_017100298.1, on the reverse strand, counting down.
ATCACCTCGGACTCTGGCGCCCCCCTCTTTTCTACTTCCCGCTTTGCGCGTTCACCCGATGCGGATTTTTCGGCGGCTTTGCCTCCCATCTCAACATTTCTTGTATTTTAGCATCCATTATAATTCCCACGAGTACGGCGGGTCTACGCGTCGACTCGGGCAGAACCCCCAATGCTCGAGCAAGGCTATCTATGATGGGAGGGCGCCAGGTATCCGAAAGTTGGCCGCTAGGGACCGGTGCACCCACCGGCCACGCCCCGGTGCATCCACAAGACGTACCCCGTCACCGCGCATCATTTCTTCGGGTTAAGGATTTTTTATAGAGGTTATTATCCTCGCAGGCCGGCCGTTAAAGGCAAGCGCCCCGCTCCCCTGGTGCCACGTACCGCCTGGACAAGTCCATAGCGGGTCGTTGCAGCGCTAGAGGCCTACGGTATGGGACCCCACAGCGGTACGCTGTGGGGCGCTAGGGACTCGGGTACCTCGGGATCGTCGATTCCCGTACCACAGCCAATGGAAAAAGTTGGCTGTGGCCCCTGAGGGGAGTAGATAGAAACATTGCCCGAGTGTTTATTAACGTGTCCGCACCTGCCCTAAGGCTTAGTAGATAAGGACATCAAGTCGTGTAGTTTAATGTCCGGTACCAAGCTTTCGCTATAAACCCAGACGGCCCCCAATGGCGGAGGATTGAGATACGCCCAATCAGCACGGGTGCCCGACTAGACCCTTTCAGGGTACAGGTTGAAAACCTACCTGTCTAGGGCCACTTGTGAGGAGGAATCCCCACGATACAGGTGTAACGGAGCGACTTTCCAACACTACCAATTCTCCAGATTGGTCCCGGAGCTGTTCGCAACTCACACGTCGGAGCCTGGAAAAAGTGCCCCTGGCCAGCATGCGGCCTAACCATTGCCACCTCGAATCCTACACCAAACCCGCCCAGCCCCCGGCGCAGAGGCTGCAGGTGCGAGCGCCACACTGGCACAAGCCCCTGCTGGCCCTGCCCGGATGGTCAGGGGAGGGCATGGTGCCCGCCACATCCTCTGACTTGGCTTGGGAAAGCCGGCCGGTCCAAGGTACTTGCTTTTATTTAGCCAGCCTTCCATAGACGGCCCACCGAGATTTTTTTATATCACTATTTATTATGAGGGGACGGCGATCACACTGTCCGCCCCTCAGGAGTTAGCTAGCTGGCTTTCCTGGATTTTCAACGTCCGAGAGAAACTCTGCGTACGCTCATCGCTTTCTTCGCCCCTTCACCCTTCTGAAGAGATATTCTCTCTCCAGGAGGTCTTCAGTGTGCCTGAACGCCTAAGACAAAGGGAGTACATCTTTAGAAGTGTGGTTTTTCCCCGAAGCTCCTGGCAGCTTCTCCACGTTAAATGGGTTGCCCCGAGAACTGCACACTCGCTCTTTTTGGTTCCCTAGCTAGATTCGATTTAGGGCACGTAGTACCCACTAAAACCGCCCGGAGCCATTCCGAAGTAGCCCCGAGCGGCGAGGGAGCACCCTGCCCGGGCTTACCCTCTGATTTTGCCTGTTTCCATATTTCTTGAGCGAGTGGCGGCCTTGCTGCCTTCTCCTAGCTCAGGTAGGTGGGGTCGCTGCTCCCCAAACGGTGTGCACCTCACCGTCCGTGCCTTTTGCCAGTACCGTGATCGCCCCGAAGGGCAATCTTGGCTACGGTCTATAGGGTTGGCGGCCCTATAGATCGGTGTCGCAGAGGCAGTTTTTCGTTTCCAATAATAAAAACCTGTATTTATAGCGGGAACCGCGAAGAGGTGACTGTTTGCTAAACTATGACCCAATCAGCTGGTCTCGGATACTAGCCTGATGTTCAGTCCGACACCTCTAACGAGCGCTGAAGAACCACAGCTACATCTGGGGAGCGAAAGGCTCGCCAATTCAGGCCCTTGAATGCGCATCGCTCCCCATTCGGCCATGTGTCCCCTCCCTCGTGGACACTCTGGGGGATCCGGGGATCCCCTCGTGCCTCTTACCTGAGGGGTTAAGAGCACTGGGCAGAAATCACATTGCTTCAGCAGCCGTGGGGGCCATCGCAATGCTTTGTTTTAATTAGACAGTCGGATTTCCCTAGTCCGTGCCAGTTCAGAATGGCTGCCGAAGAGGACGACCGCCGACAGCAGGCCGCCAACGGAAGCCTAGCAGCAAGGAAGATCCGCGGGAGGCCAAGGTACGGGACCGAGCTCGGATCCCTATGCGGATACACCACAGGTTCACCTCGCCCAGGCCCGGCACGTCAGCCCGACCCGATTCCCGACCATGCCCGACATACCCTGTTCCTCAGAGCCAATCCTTATTCCGAAATTACGGATCTAATTTGCCGACTTCCCTTACTATCGATTATAGGCTTTTAACCTTGGAGACCTGCTGCGGATATGTGTACGAACCGGTGCGACACCTCCATGTGGCCCTCTCCTGAATTTTCATGGTCTGAGGGGAATATCCGGACACCACCGCAACTGCGGTGCTCTTTGCTTTCCAAACCCTATCTCCTTGCTAGAAGTTTCCAGGGAACTCGAACGCTTATACAGAAAAGAATATTCTCCTCGGATTTCCCGACGGTGTCTCCAGGTCATTTTGGGTTATCCCGACTTTAGTGTTTATCCACACATGGACTCCGTATATTAGTACGGTTCTCAGGCAAACCTTATATAGGGATAATCGGAGACGACGAGCTAGTCTGGAAGATGGTTTGAGAATAGTGTATAGAGCGGCAGCAGTCGCTCTAGTCTTCTGAATCCTATCGAGAACTGCGGGGGTCCAAGAGAATTTTTGGTCAAGAATGACACCCAGGTAGCGACCCTGCGTAGACCAGGAGATAGACTCGCCATCGAGACCAAGCGTGAGGGAGTCCATCGGATGCCTTTTCCTGGCGAAATAAATAGCCTGAGTTTTAGTGGTGTTTAACGCGAGTTTCCAGGAATGCGCCAGGACGCAAGACAACACCGCAACCGCTTCACCAACAGAGGGAAAGACCACGAGGATGAGAAAATAATTGTATCATCGGCATATTGTGCCAGCTGACAGAAGGGTGAACAAGGAATATCATTAATATACATATTAAAAAGTGTGGAACGGAGAATAGATCCCTGAGGCACGCCCGTCACGACCGGAAAGCGCGACGAGTGAGAACCATTAATAGAGACAAACAGGGATCTGTTGGATAGATACGACAGTATGAGGAGAAACTTTTTAGAATGTCCTGCTTTCGCGAGTTTGAAGATAAGTGCATCGTGCCATACGGAATCGAATGCAAAGGAGAGATCGAGCAAAACAAGTGCGGGAGTTCGTTTGACATTTAATTCATGAGCGACTAGTTGGGAGACGCGAACTGGTTGGTGTTTGGTGGAGCAGCCGGTTCTGAAACAAAACTGCTGGTTGATAAGTATATTGTTGGTCTGCAAGAAGTTGGCCCCTGCACGTGTCAGGTGCACAGGTGCCAAGTGCACATGTAGTCCAGAAAAACAAGGAGTACTAATACTTTCTCTTGTAGAAAAACACATCTGTAAAGTTTGTTTTTTGACAATACCTTGTAAAATTAATAATGTGATAAAACATGTCATTTCATTATTATTTGTTTGGTACCATTTTCTCATTCTTGATCGCGGTTTCAAATTCGGGTGGCTTTGTGAGAATTGTTGAGCGTATAAATTCGTCTGTTCAACTATAATGTTTATCAGATCATTATCTAAATATTTTTACATATAAAAGAAACACTTATGTCTGGATGTTCTAGGTATATTAAACTGATGGCCAGGATTGGCAGAAAATTCAAAAGGTTCTCTGTTACCCGCTCTAATATTCCACTTAATATTTATATTTTGATTTTCCTTATTACTTTTATTGTTTCCAGAGTCACTATCATCAGATTCCATATCTTCGGGGTCACTATCATCAGCCTCGATTTCTTCATCACTAGATTTATCAGAGGACGATGAGAGTATTTGCAAACGTTTTCGCTTCCTTGTAGATAAAACTATATCTTCATCACTGTCGTATTCACTCATTTTGGAGATAAAATGAACTAAGAAGATAGAAATTGTTTTTTACAAACTTTTTCTGCATAGCTTATAATGTTTACGCACTTCAAATTTTTTTGTTTTGTGGTAACGAAAGTCGGCGAGCATGAGGGGCCGCGACAAACATCCACAGCGGTGGACCATATTAAGCCGTGGATTAGCGAGGACAGTGACAATCTGTGCAGTGATAGTGAAGTGGATTCTTAATGAGCTATGCGATATCTAAGGCCAGATATCCTTTCAGGATGGCCGAGTGTGGGGGTGGAAGTGAGAGCGAGGGTGAAGATGAGAAAGAGAGGGCCGCATTGGCTGCGTGTGTGTGTGTGTGTGTGTGTGATCCGCGAAGCTACCGTGATGGTTTCATGGGCAACCGGCTGATCTCTGGGTTTGCCAATACGTCACTAGGTCAGTGGTCGAAGCGTGTCGCGTGTGTATGTGTGTGTGTGTGCGTGGACAAACGAAGACTGGACATTTGAGGAACGATCAACAAGGAGTTGGAAACGGTCGTAGTGGAAACGGGCGAATCGGAAGAAACAGGCGAGGAAGGGGAGAGCGGTGAGGCATGCGAAGCGGCGTGGATCTGGAGTGTAGCATAAGAATAATTAATCTCTGAATAAATGATATAAAAGTTGTTCGTTGAGTGCTGACTGTGCGCGCGCGCGCGGCACGCTTCGACCACTGACCTAGTGACGTATTGGCAAACCAAGCGATCAGAATGTGTGGCAAACAGTGGCAAGAGAAAGTAATCTGTGTGGGGAAGTGAGTTCACCGATGAGCGTTAGTAAAGACACAAGAGACATCGACATCGACAACAATAAACGTCGAACGCCGAAAGAAGACGTCGAGAACGCCGAGACGTCTTTTGTTTTTTTCTACACTTTCCCCGCGGACCGCGCGACGTTTGGCGAAAAATGATCATGTGAGTTCACCGACATGGTCGTAACATCAGATGTTTCGGATAGGTCAGGATCGACACACTGACCCAGTTCCGTCGAAGCAGATTAATTAGTGGACGAATGGGTAAGTTTTTCATAAATAATAAAACACTTTATTCCTTTCGGAATAAAGAAACGATAACACAGTTAATAACACAGTTATTAAACGACTTACTTGTTATTCATGAAAAAGAAAAACAATACGTTTTGGAAATCGATGTCAATTATAAAATTTCATCGAAATATGTTGATGGAGAAACAAGCAACAGGCATCGAAAGATGTAAGAATCTGCAAATTTATTACAGTTTTACGCGGAAAGTCGTGATAGTGCGATTTTCATCATCTTTAACCGTTTGTAGCTCATAGAAACATTAACCGATTTTGATGAAATTTTCACCGTGTGTATAATTGACATAGATCTACAAAACGTATTTTTTAGATTTTCATTTCGAGCTCAGATAAAAAAGTTGTAAAAACGACCTTCGCTATTTTCTTCGCGATTCAGACTAATTGCAGTTTTTTCAAAAATTTATACAAATGTCAGAATGACGGCAAAAACCCATTTCTCTAAGCCTTATAAAAACAGCAGTGCAAAGTGAAATTTTTTTGACAGCTATCGAGAATCGAGAAGTCACGCGTACGCATTTGTTCGATCGCGCGCGGATGAGCCTCTGTTCTCCGCCCCTGAGCGCGGGCTCTACGCGCTCTGTAATTGGCCACTGTTTTTCGTTAATAACTCGAAAACGAAGCTTCAAACTACATTTTGGATGAGGAAAAAGTTGGTCAGGGTCACCCCAGCAACCCCCCATTTCCGGGTGGTCCCAGAGTTACGGGACACCCTGTATACATATATACCACTCGGTCGAAATAGAATTGTTTCACATTTATCTGTGTTGATTTTTGTTTTCCACGTGTGGAAAAGATCTTGTATTTTGTTCAAGGTTTCTTGAAGTTGTACTTTTATTATGGATGGTTTACTGTTTTTAATATATATGAGCAGGTCGTCCGCGAAGGCTATTGCTAATTTTGTGTGGTCGTTATTTAGGCCGAACAAGTTCAGTAAATCTTTTATGTAAATGCTAAACAAGATGGGGGAATTGACTGTTCCCTGTTGAAGTCCATTTCTGATCGCGAATGTTTCCGTGGATGTTGAAGTTTTTTCCGTAACTATAAATTTCTTGTTGTTTTCCATATCCCAGATCATTTTGGTGAGATGTCGTGGGCAGCTCTTTTTTATCAATTTAAAGAAGAGGCCATCTAACCAGACCGTGTCGAAAGCTTTTTCCAGATCTATGAAGAGCGCGCCTACGCACTCGTTGGCGTTTCTGGCCCAACATATGTCTGCCGTTAATTTTGAGATCTCGTGGATCGTGGAATGTTGGAATCTGAACCCAAATTGAGTCTCTGGGATGACGTTGTTCAAGTCGCAGAATTTGTTTAAAGCGTTGTTTATTACTGTTTCGAATACTTTACTGATATTCGCGAGCAGGTTGATTGGTCGATAGTCAGCTGGTTTGCTTCCGTCTTTTCCCTTTTTTTTTATTGTAATTAACTTTGCCGTTTTCCAAGCGGTGGGAAAGTACATCAGGTTTAGGCAGTTGTTGAAAATTATTGTGTAATTGTATATGTAGTGTGGAGGCAGGTTTTTAAGCACAATGTTCGGAATGTTGTCGAAGGTGGAGGATTTTTTGTTATTTAACTTTTTGAGGGTGAATTTAATTTTTGTGTATGATGTGAAGTAATCGGTGGGTGTTTGTTTTTCGTCCGGATTGTTTGCTGTGTTGGTATCGCCATGTCGCTTTGTTGTTGAGTCTGTCTTGAGTTATCTTCTGTTCGAGTGTGTGAATGTTTTGTTTAATTATGTTTGAGAGTTGTTCTTTGCCCATGTGTAAGTTTTGCGTGTGTACTGATTCGAAATGTGCGCCTAGAATTTTTAGTTTTTGTTCAATGTCTGTTATGACGATGTTGTTCTGGCTGTCTGTTTGTTGATTGTCGAGATTTATCTGTGCTTTTTGGAAAAGGCGTGTGTTCGTCTTAGGAATTTTGAGTGTTTCTATGTTGTTCGTTTCCTTGTGTCGAAATATGCTATTGATTGACGGGAAGAATTTTGAGGCGTTGCGCGTGTGTATGTTAATTATTTTGTTTTTCCAGTAGTCGTTGGCAGAGTGGTGAATAGCCTTTTTCAGTTCGTATCTAACTGTTTTGAGTGTGTTTTTGAGTGCTGTTATTAGTGAGTCGTTTGTAGAAGTGTAGTTTTCAGGTCTTGTTAGTCTATTTATTTGTGTGATGAGATTGCTTTTTTGTTTGCGTAGTCGTCTGATGAGTGGCGTTATGTATTTGTCGGTTGAATTGTAACTTTTTTGTATTCATGGGGTTGCGTGGTCGATCGCTTTGTTTATATTGTGGCTGAATTTGTCAATGTAATTGTCGATTTCTCGTATAGATAGGTTTCTGTTGTTTGGTAAGGTTGTATCGTCCGTTTCTGTGAGAAAGTTTTTGAATTCTGTCCAGTCGGCTTTATTGAAGTTGTATCTTTAGGGTGTTGTTGATTCGTCTATTTCAAGTATTTGTAGCGAGGGGATGGATATCTGTATTCTGACGGCTCTGTGGTTGCTGTCATATTCGAACGAGTCAAGTGTTTCGTTTCGGGGTGTGTTGTGGAATTTAATTCTTCTGTCTGCTAGGCAAGTGTCTATGAAGGCTCCGCTTGATGGGAAAGACGGTAGGGCTGTTTTCAGTAGAGAAATTCTGTATGGAATTTCGTTTTCTCGTGTCCATTTGTTCAACGCTACACCTCTGCTATTGTTTATGGTGTTACCCCAGGACCCGTGTTTGGCGTTCAGATCCACTGATAAGATGTAATAATTATTAGATTTATGCAATCCGAGTCTTTGGAACAGCGAATTAAGCTCTGTCATGAATTCTTTTTTGCAGCTACTCGTTGCGTAACCTGCTATTATAATTAATTTGGCGGCATTCTGTAATTTGACTTCGATCACTGTTGATTCGAAGCATTTATTACTCGTGGCGTTATCTGGGAGTATGTGTTTGAATTTGATGTCGTTTCTTATTACGATGCCTGTTCCCCCAGTTTGTTTAGCACATATTCTATCGTTTCGAACTATGTTGTAATTTTGGAATTCAATTTTATGTCTGCGGTTAAGCTTTGCCTCCGAAAGTAGTACTATGTCTGGATTGTGATGATTCAGACAATCCAGAAGAGAGGCACGCCTTTCGTTTGAGATTATCGAGTTTACGTTGATTTGTATTATGTTTAGTTGTTCGATTGTAAGTTTAGTAGGTGAATGTGTGCGTTGGGGTGTGTGGGAGGTGAATGTTAAAATTCGATACCTAGGGATTCTGCTAAGAAGTTGATTCGATTTGTGTTTAATTTTCCGCTTTCTGCTATGCGTGACATTTGTTTGTTTATTGAGTTGTAAATATGCCTGATTTCTTCTAATAGTGTCGGTTGGTGAGTGTTGGTTGTGAGGTTCTGTTTGTGAGTTTATTGTGTGTTTGTGGGTGAGTAGTTGTCTGTGTTTGCTTGTGGTCCTTTACCAGTGACCATTGCGCAGTATGAAATGGACGGGTTAACTATTTTATTAATGCTTTGTAATTTTCTCTCCCTTTCTTCTTTTACTAGTTGTTTTTGTCCGCTATTTTTTGTTTCATTTCCACGAGTTTCGGGCATCCTCTGTATGAAGCAGGATGATCAAAGCTCTTGCAATGTATGCAATATTGTTTCCCTTCGCTTGTTTTGTCCCGCATGCATTCTCCTGGCGTGTGAGGGACGTTACATTTAACGCACCGGTAATCTAAGTTGCAGTTCAGTGCAATGTGACCTATTCTTTGGCACCTCCTGCACTGAACTCTGTTTTTTTTCCTTATTCTCTCCCAGTATATCAGAGTGGAGGACTTCTTTTATTTCCGTTAAATTTTCTGTTTTGCTGTCGGGAGACAGCTGGACTATGTATATCGGTAAATTTTTGCCTTTTGAAGACGATTTTTTCGTTTCGAATTTTTTTACTGATATGAAATTCAAATCTTTGACGTTTATTGACTTAAGTTCGTCTAATATGGTATTCGGCTCGATGTTGCCGTCTAGGTTTTTTATGAGTATGGATATATTTTTATCGTTTTTAGGATTGTATGTGTATTTCGTTTGACTTCAGTGGAGGGATAGTAAGGGTAGAGATTTTAAACCAACAATCCGTATAATGTCTAACAATCAATAAATAATACAATGCTTCTCAAACAATAAAAGTCAGCGTAGCTCGCTGTGAGACTATCCACGTTTGGGAACACCGAATCGTGAAAATGTAAAAGGTGCGAAACCTTGCAAAAGGGACGAGAATAATAACAGCTGGAGCGGAAGCGATATGGAATACTTGTGATGATTGCGAACAGGCGATGTTTCCGACAAGACGGTGAAATACTCCCGCCGCGAACCGTCGTCCGTCTTTTATACCCCGCCGAGTCTGCCACCGACGACCTGGATTGTAGGTTTTCGAAAAAGATGGAACCAACGAATCGATCATCGGTGAACGATCGCTCGGCGAGGTTGTTGCTCCGATGACGTATTGATTGGCAGTTGAAGCGAGACGGAGCGATAGAGTTCATTCCTCCGCGGTGACAGTTTCCGGCGTCTATCCCTGAACCAACCATTCGGCTCCGTGTATTGTTACGTCACCGATATCGGGGTCAGCTTCCACGCGTGGTAACTCTACTCCGCGATATGGTTTTACGACGAATGTCAATCCTTTTGGCCACGCAGCAAGTAACGTCTGCGTCTGCTCGGGAATTCTGTGCTTACTTACCTGTTCCTGCGTGAGGCGATGCTGACGTGTCTTGGGGTGCTGGGACTTGGCACGTCGATGGATATCAAGTTCCAGCGGATGTTCCCGGTGGCTTCTCCCTGGTCGAGGGATCGTGGAGATTCGATTCCGAGTGGTAGACGTCCGTCGGATGCCGGACGGTGATATTCGCGGACTAGCTTCCGAAGCTGGTATTTACGACCGGCGCGTCGCGTTCTGGGCATATACTCGTAAGAGCTCGGCGTGTAATGACAAGACCGTGCGGCTATGTCCGCACCGCCGTGTTGTCGATTACACTAGATATCTCTTAAATAATCAGACCGTGCAGCTGTGTCAGCACCTCCGTAATATTATAGGAGAGATATCGTGATGAGTTCTCGAGTACGGATAGGTATTGGAAAGTACTATATGCGGACTTTACTATATATGAATATATATATTATCATAAACTTGATTAAAAGTAATTAAGACTAATACTTATACGTAGTACGCAAGGAATGAGTTGCTTCGGAACAGAATCTGAACGTCGGTTTCAGACTCTGTGTTCTGGACTCGAGCAGGAGCTCGGTTGTTCACTGACTCTACTTGTCGGACGGACCGACGCGTAGAGGTTACGCGGTCGCTTGTCTCGACTGGGCGAGACTCTGACTCGGTCTCGGAGTCGGACTCCGGACTGGACTGCGGACTGCAGACTGACCGCCGACTGGGTCTTCGTTTCGTCTTTTATATTAATCGCTTGGTGGTACGGGCATCGCGGGGATGCTTACAATAATCTGGTGTTTATGTCTGATGGCGTGGGACTGTTGTATCGTGGTTGAAGGATGTTTACATGAGATAAGATTATTGTGGAATGTGTTATGGTCTGGTTTGGTCGGAGGATGTTTATGTGAGATTAGGTTATCGTGGAATGTGTTATGATCTGGTTTGGTCGGAGGATGTTTATATGAGATTAGGTTATCGTGGAATGTGTTATGTGGGATCGGATTCCGTGCTTGTGACTTATCACTAGTCTTATGTGCTATGGTCAACGTCGGTATGTCTGACGTTGATCTCTCTTAGGAATCTATCTTATTGGATATTGCCTTATCTGTAACTTACTCTAACTCCAACGTCGTCGCACGACGTCACAGTATAAGCGAATGCGTGTGCGAGTTAATGCGTGTGCCCGGGGATTAGATGCCGGCGAGCTAGCTAGATTTTGCCGGAGTCGTTGAGCTCCGGCAGAGACTCTCGTCAGCAACCGTCACCACGCTTAACTTATAAAATTCCTTTTGCAACATTCCGCTTGGCTTCGGCTTTTCCCGAAATGTAACTAGTGGAGGTCGTCCGATGGATGTCGTGGGAGGAGTACCAGCTTCGTCACGGGACTCTTCATGGTACTGGTCGATGTTCGGAGGGTTGACCGGCCCCGGATGCACTTGGAGCACGCGGGCTGGAGGCCAGTGCGAGGATGGAGTCGTCTCGTAGGTGACCAGACACAGGTCACCAATTTTGAGAGGCGGTTGGGAGGTGGTCCATTTGGAACGGGTCTGGAGATTATGGAGGTACTCCTGTCTCCACCGCGTCCAAAAATGTTGCACCTTCTGCCGGACCAGCTGCCACCGGGAGTGTCTGAAGAGATCGTGTGCCGAAAGGCCCCGTAATGCACAATCGGCTGGGTTCTCCTGGCTCCGTACATGTTGAAATTCCGCCTCCGGGAGGGTGTATTGAATCTCGCTTACCCGGTTGGCGATGTAGGTATGCCACTGTTACGGTGATCCCTGTATCCAGGCGAGGACAACGGTGGAGTCGCTCCATACATGCACGGATGCACGCTGGCAGTCCAGCGTGGCTCGTACTTGTCGCAGAAGGCGCACGGCGAGAGTGGCGGCGCAGTGCTCTAGTCGTGGGAGCGTTAATAGTTTTATGGGTGCGACCTTGGTTTTGGTGGCCACGAGGGTTACCGTGGGCTTCCCATGTTGGTCGGTTGGACGCAGATACACTACCGCGCCGTAAGATCGCTCGGATGCGTCCGCGAAGCCATGGAGCTGGCTCTGCTGAGTCGAGGGGGAAAGTAGCAGCCAACGTGGAACGCGGATGGTACTCAGTTCTTTGAGGTCGTCGACAAATTGGTGCCAACGACCCGTCATGCGTTCTGGAAGTGGCGCATCCCAGTCGTACCCTTCGCGCCACAAGGCCTGCAAGAAGATCTTCGTCTGGACGATGACGGGAGCCACCCATCCCAACGGGTCGAATAGTTTGGCGACCTGGGAAAGCACCGATCGTTTCATGGGATTGGTGTGGTCTTCGCTTACCAGGAGAGTATATGAAAATTCGTCCGCAATTGGATGCCATGTCAACCCTAGTGCGCTAGAGTCCTGTTCCGGATGCCATGGGATGTTGGACGATTATGTTCGTAGTTCCGGGTCCAGGTGGCTCAGGAGGGTGGTGGAATTGGAGCACCATTTTCGTAGATTGAATCCGCCCGCCGTGTATATATCGGTGACTTCCCGCTGTCGTTGGGTGGCGGCGTTCACTCTCTCGGCTCCGGAAAGTATATCGTCGATATACGTGTCGTATATAATTTCAGCCCCGGACGGGTAGCGCCGCTGTTCGTCCTCTGCCGAGTCTCGCGCCGACTGCTGAAGGGTGAAGACGTATACCTGGACGATTACCTATTATGGACCGATCGGGCTGCTCTGCCCCTCAATCTGACAACGAGGACAAAGGTGCAAGCGGCTGAGGATTATCAGTGCAAGTTTCTATGCTAATTTTCTGTCAATTATTCACGCTAGTTCAAAAAGAAGGCGAAAAGTGACTGTGAGTACAATCGAGATATCTTTCTCTTCAAGGATCGCGCGAAACGCTATCTCCGGACTCGCCGGGAATAGCGAAATTCCAAAGACTGCATCGAGTGCGCGCTGTAATACCGCGCGAAACGGCATAACGCACGCCGAAATCGGCCTAAAAATCGATTTTTGGCGTCATTATAAATTTCCGCGTATAAATCGGCGTAGCGTAGTTCGCGAAAGTGAACGTGTGGCGACGCAGCGGTAGCTCCTCGCCGACGGCTGCTCAGGAGCAACTGGACAAGCAGCGTCCTGATTGGCCGAAGCCCCAGCGCTGTGATTGGTCGCACTGAGGACTGTTCCCTGGCGCAGATTGGTCGTCGTCCCGGAGCTGCTATTTGCACGCCGGACACCTGGTAAACGCGGCCATTGGCGGATCCTGCGCCTCTGGAAACAGCGGGGAACAGACGGTGAGTAAAAACCATAAGTCCTGGGAAATATAGAATTGCATGAAAACGAGCCGTAGAATAGAGTAGCTTCAAATAATAGCCGCCCGCCGACTCTGCATCCGTCGCCGATCGGACGGAAGAGTACCACACCGGATTTAATAACTTCGCCCGCGTGCGAAGTAGGATGCCAAAAGATATTGCAAATTATGCTCGCTATAACAGAGAATATTCGGTTAAAATCTCGGGTAAAAATCATGAAAATTCGAATTTTGCCGAACGATTAAATTCCAAAGGCCGTCGCCGGCCGAAAGAAAGCCGCCCGGAGCGGCTCCCCCAGAACGACTGCTAACTCCGCCGTCGACAGGAGTAGAAATAAGCAGATTGTCTCGCTAACTGCGCGCTCCTAAGACGAACAATCTTTCTAAAATTCGGGATCATCGGACCAACAGTCGAATTTTAACGGGGAAAAGAAACGAACTCGCGCGGAATCTCGGGATGTCGGGCAAATCGTCCGTCTCACCGAGGTCGTCCACGACAGCGGAACAACAGCAACAAGGAAAAAGACAGTGCCAACGCGAATGGCACCAACAAAGGTGGCGCAGACGAAGGCGGCTGCAATCGAGGCAGCCGCTCAG
>NW_017100298.1:15786-19698 GCF_001263275.1 Habropoda laboriosa | reverse complement strand
CCGCTCAGACCACCAAGAAGATGGATTCGGAGACGGCAAGCGCCAAGAGAAAGGCGAGTGCCACGCCGGAGACCATAGAGACAAAGAAATTGAGGACAACACAGGAGAAGGTTACCAGGGAACCAAGGCAGGTTCCCGACTTAAGAACAGCGGCGCAGGAGATCGAATCAAAGATGCTCCAATTCTGCTTGGACCCCACAAAAAAGGTCAATAAAGACCAGACCAGATCATGCGGAATTTCCGCGAGATGAGGGGAATAATGGAGAAGCTGTTGCTTCGGAACAGCTACTTCGCCGGAAGGCTGGAACAGGCCACCGGAGGAGCCAGAAAGACAGAAGCCGCCTTCGCAGGAGCGATCAACAAGACGCTCCAGGCGACGAAGAAGCTGGAGACACTGGCCAAGAAAACCACCCCGCTGACGGCACTTTCACATACGCAGACAAAGTCCGCACGAGCTGCCCGAAGGTAGCCAACTCAGCGGTATAGACACCGAAGAATGTGCTAACAATATAACCCTCCAAGAAGGAGGAGGAGATTACGACAAGCCCAAAGAAGAGGGGGATCCAAATTAAAGCCGTACGAAAAATCCACGGCAACGGCATCGTCGTCGAGACGAGCACGCCTGAAGGAGTGAAGGCGTTCTCGGAGAACGCCAAACTCAAAGAGGCCGGGCTAACAGCAAAGGAGAGAGAGCAACGTCTTCCCAGGATGATCATCTACGACATCCCAAGGCAAATGACAGAGAAGCATATAAAATCATGCCTAAAGAAGCAAAACAGGAAAAGGATATTCGAGGAGGAAGTCGACATGATAAAATTTTGCCACAGAACAGGCAGAAATGACAGCCAGGAAACACACTGGGTAATCGAGGTCCAGCCACAGATAAGAGGGAAAATGTTCGCGGCCAGGAAGATATACATTTCCTCGAACGCGTGCAACGTTAAAGACTACGTGGCCGTAAGCAGGTGCTTTTAGTGCCAAGGATTCGGCCACGTAGCGAAGCACTGCAGGCAGGAAGGAGAGACCTGCAGCCACTGCGCAGAAAGAGGGCACGACATCAAGAAGTGCCCGAACCAGAAGAAACCGCAAGCGCGCCGGAAAAAACGGCGATCATACAGCCTCCAGCATGAATTGCCCAGCGCAGAAATTTGCTCTGGAATAATTTGTCTCAAGAACGCGTTATGGATAAACGCAACCAAGAGAAAAGAAGAGGAATGAAGATCCTGCAGCTCAACATGCAGCGATCTAAGATAGTGCCACACGAGGTCCGCCCCCAGATGGAGGAACTTGACGCTGACATCCTGCTCATGCAGGAATCGTACAGCGTCGGGGGAAAAATCCCCGGCTTCGGGCATGGAATGTCGGTGATCTCCCGCGGAGGAAATAGTCGCCGCCGCTGGCCGCTATCGCGGTCTGCAATAGGCGGCTCTCCGTGCTGGAAATCAGCAGTCTGTGTACGACAACTTCTATATGTGTGCAGGTAGCTGACGAACGAACAGAGCTGAACGTGGTAAGCCAATATTTTCCAGCGTCGGAAGATATTGAGAGTGGGCTGGACAGAATCACAGAATACCTAAGAGGAAGGAAAGTTTTAATAGGTGCAGACGTGAACGCGAAATCGCACCTATGGCACAGCAAGACAACGGATCACTGAGGCGAAGCAATGGAAGGCTTTATAGCACAAAACGGAATGATGATTCTCAACACGGCAGGACAGCCCACCACGTTCCAGACAACGCGGGGGTCGTCAAACATCGACATAACGCTCGTAAGCCAGGAGGCATTACCGCTCGTGCAATCATGGAGGGTGCACGAGGACGGAACCTCCAGTGATCACCGGATGTTGGAGACGGGACTGGACCTCGAGAAGAGGAAACGGAAGGAAAATCCCAGTGTACTGGAACTCAGATACCACATGAGGAAAGCGGACTGGGACAAAGTCCAGGATACACTGTCGGGAGAAATGAGAAATCTCCGAGAAGCACGCCTGGTCCAAGCGGAGGACGTCGAAAAGCTAGCCGAAGCACTTGAAAAAGTGATGATAAGCGACGCAGCAATGCCGAAGAAGAAATGGCATGCGTGATCATCACCCTGGTGGATGGAGGAGCTGATCCGTATGATACGGGCAGTGTTGGATTATTTCTAACAACACCCTATGGAAATAATCAAGTGAGGACAAAAATGTCTCCCGATTATTTTAAACAAAGGCACGAAGACTTACACCAGATGCATCTGGTGTCCGTCTTCGAGTCACTCACTGCACAATGCCATACCATAATGTAAACAGTTTCTAGGTATAAGGGGACCCCAACTTTCCTTTGGGTGCCCAGGAACAGTCCTTCAGAAGATTCAATAGAGTAAAGACGTTTCCTCTGAGACCGTCGTATACGAGAATCGTATATTACAAAGTTAAAAGACTATTTCATTCCATAACCCATTTCCAATAGGTTATGGGCCCAGATTGTATTGTATAAACTATTTTAGTGTAAAAAAAAAAACAAAAAAAAACTGTGTATTGTAGTGTTTAAACAATATTTAAAATATAGTTACAATATAAACGTTATATATATTTAGGTGTCTCTAGTTCAGTAATATTTGATTTAGTTCTAGTGCTTAGTGTTTTAGTGTAAAAATGGAAAACGTAAAAACCAGAAGAAACATTAAGCCTTTTGACGGTGAAAGATACAGTGTGTGGAAATTAAGAATACGCGCGTTGATGAATGAACTAGATGTACTTAAAGTGATAGATGAATACATTCCTACAATGTTAAGTGTTGAATGGATCAGAGCGGAAAGAGTAGCAAAGAATCTGATAGTCGAGTATTTATCAGACTCATTTCTTGGATTTGTACAAACTGGCAGTACAGCGAAGGATGTATTAAAAAGCTTAGACGCGATCTATGAAAGGAAGAATCTAGCCACTCAATTAGCCCTAAGGGAAAAGCTATTGAGTCTCAAATTGCAGGGTGATACGCAATTAATAAAACATTTCACCATTTTTGACGACCTCATTACGGAATTATCAGCAGCAGGAGCTAAACTGGAAGAAACGGATAAAGTGTCACACTTACTGTTAACTCTCCCTGCATCGTACGATGGTGTGATTACGGCCATCGAGACATTGTCAGAAGACAATTTAACTGTGTCATTCGTGAAGACAAGATTATTAGATCACGAAGTAAAGCTAAAAACAGAAAACGATTGTACAAGTACGAAAGTACTTCATATACAAACAATCAGAAAAAATAAAGGTCCAGGTCATAAATCATTTTTCAAAAATCAAGCGATGAAGAAATCACATAATTACAGCAAGAAAGGACCGATGATAAAATGCCATCATTGTGGGAGAAATGGCCACAAGATAAAAGATTGTTATCATTATAAGAGGAACCAGCAATACAACGAGGAAAGGAAAAGAAGTATCCAAACAGTTCAAATTTCTGAACCAAGTGGCTCGCAGGAAAATACTTCTGGATTCGCTTTTATGGCTGGAAATAATGTAGCTCAAAATTCTGAAGGAAAGATAACATTCTTACTGGACTCAGGTGCCTCGGACCACATTATAAAAACCGAAAAATTATTTTCGAAATACGTCATGCTGCAACCGCCGGTGAAGATCTCAGTTGCCAAAGTTGAAACTTTCATCATGGCGACGAAGAAAGGGAACATCAATGTCACCAGCAATTTGGGAATTGAGGGTGTACTTGAAGACGTCCTGTATTGCCCAGATGTGCCGTACAACTTATTGTCCGTACGAAGAATGCAGCAGCCAGGTTTGTGCGTCACCTTCAACGAGGAAGGGATCGAGATTTGCAAAAACGGTAAAACGGTGATGTATGGTAAGCCCTTGGACAATTTAATAACTATTGATTTTAAAGTTAATGCAAAAAGAATAGAAAGTAGAAATTCTCA
>NW_017100298.1:5106-14974 GCF_001263275.1 Habropoda laboriosa | reverse complement strand
AAGTCTCAAAAATCTGATAATTATAAATCAGATGTATCGAAATCGAGTGTAGAAGTAAATAGTGATGAGAAATTAGGTGACGAACCTAATAAATCTGTAATAGAAACAGATATGCAAAATAAGTCTTTATCTCAAAATGATAGTGAAAATACACAAGAGAAATTTAAACCTAGAAGGAGTGATAGGGTTAAGCAACGTCCTCCCATTTCATATAATGAAAGTGACACACAATATGATCTGCTCATGTGTGCACAATCATTTATTAATAAAATTCCAAATTCATACGATGAAATTCAAATTAGTGCAGATAAACTTAAATGGGAACAAGCCATAAACGATGAATTAGATTCATTATTAACAAATAAAACTTGGACTTTGGTAGAGAGGCCTAAAAATAGGCATATTGTCGACTGCAAATGGATATTTACCATTAAAAATAATGAACACGGAAACCCATCAAAATACAAGGCACGTCTTGTTGCTCGCGGTTTTAGTCAGGAATATTTAACTGACTACAATGAAACATTTGCACCAGTTGTAAGAATTGCGAGTTTTAGATTTATAATTGCTTTTGAAAACCAATTTAATTTATTGATACATCATATGGATGTGAAGACCGCATTCTTAAATGGTGAATTAAAAGAGGAGATTTATATGGAAGTCCCTCAAGGAGTTATGAGTAAAAGCAATGAAGTCTGTAAATTGAATAAAGCCATATACGGGTTAAAACAGGCAACGAGGTGTTGGTTTGAAATATTTGAGAAAAGTCTTGTACAAAGAGGTTTCCGAAGTTCATCAGTCGACCGTTGTATTTATATTTTAGATAAGGGAAATATATTTAAAAATATATACGTCATACCATATGTGGACGACCTTGTGATTACTACTGCAAATATAGAAACAATGACTAACTTTAAAAGATATTTAATGAATAGATTTAGAATGACGGATTTAAGTGATATTAAATTTTTCTTAGGAATAAAAGTTGATCGTGAGAATGATAAAATAACATTAGATCAGACTGCTTATATTAATACAGTCTTAGAAAAATTTAATATGCATGAGTGCAACCCCGTTAGTACACCATTACCAAGTAAATTGGATTATGTAGCATTAAATTCTGATGATAAGTGCGAAGCACCGTGTAGAAATTTGATTGGTTGTTTAATGTATATAATGATATGTACAAGGCCCGATTTAAGTATTGCAGTTAATATTTTGAGTAGATATACAAATAAAAATAATAAAGAACTTTGGCAAAATTTAAAACGAGTATTGAGATACCTCAAAGGTTCAAGTAAAATCAAATTAAGTTATGTGAGAGGTAATTATAATGACATAATAAGCGGTTATGTTGATTCTGACTGGGGAGGTCATGATGAAAATGACAGGAAAAGTACAACAGGATACTCATTTCAATTGTTTGAACGATGCACAATATGTTGGTCAACAAAAAGACAAGCATCAGTAGCTGCTTCATCTACTGAAGCAGAGTATATGGCACTTTTTGAAGCCGTAAGAGAAGCATTATGGTTAAAATCTTTAGCAAGTAGTATTAATTTAGATATTTCAAAGCCGATAATAATATATGAGGATAATAACGGCTGCATAAGTATAGCGAACAATCCGAGCAATCACAAGAAATCGAAACATATAGATATCAAATATCATTTTTCAAGAGAGCAAATAGAAAAGAATGTTATTAAGCTTAAATATGTTTCTACAGCAAACCAGGTAGCTGATGTGCTCACTAAACCGCTACCAGCACCGAAATTCATAGAGTTCAGGACAAGGATGGGCCTGGAGTAATAAAATTATAAAAGCATATATAATTATAATTTAAATGACAAGTAATTGATACGGTCTGATTAGGTTTTCTGGGTTTCCCTAATCCTTTGCAACAAATGTTGGGCCATGTGTATTTTCCCAGGGAACGGCAAGGAAAGAAACATTTTTGTGATGATGAATTTATATGAAGAATCATTGTTAATTTCAGTACCAGTTTTTACAATATTATAATTTCCAAAAGGCGTGTGTAGTGTTTATTTGTTAGCTTAAGAATAGTTGATTCATTTTTGAGGGGGCGTGTTGGATTATTTCTAACAACACCCTATGGAAATAATCAAGTGAGGACAAAAATGTCTCCGGGTTATTTTAAACAAAGGTACGAAGACTTACACCAGATGCATCTGGTGTCCGTCTTCGAGTCACTCACTGCACAATGCCATACCATAATGTAAACAGTTTCTAGTTATAAGGGGACCCCAACTTTCCTTTGGGTGCCCAGAAATAGTCCTTCAGAAGATTCAATAGAGTAAAGACGTTTCCTCTGAGACCGTCGTATACGAGAATCGTATATTACAAAGTTAAAAGACTATTTCATTCCATAACCCATTTCCAATAGGCAGCATATAGAGCCAGGAGTGATTACCAGGGGGAAACGAACCCTACAACGAGGGAAGAAAATATAGAAAAGTACCGGCGGCTGAGACGATCCAACAAAAAGCAGGTGACGTACGAGAAGAACCGGAGCTGGCGCCAGTTCGTCACCGAGGAAGGAAATGGGAATCCATGGGGGGTGGTCTACAAATCTGCCCTCGGAAGACTAAGGAGTGAGGAAGCAACATCCTCCCTCATGACACCACCAGGAGAAACCGACAACTGGAGATCGACTGCAAAAGCGATGCTGGAGGCGCTTGTACCAGACGATGACGCAACCACAGAATCGCCAGAGGAGACTGCGATCCGTCGGGAGTCTAATAGTTCCTCAGAAACAGAAGACATCCCGCACTTCCAGCTCGAGGAGCTGCGTGTTGCCGTGAGGCGGCCAAAAAAAGGCAAATGCCCGGGTCTGGATCGGATCGAGGTTGAGGTTATCCAAATGGCCTGGGAATGCATCTGCGAAGAGCTACTCAGGCTATGCAACGTCTGCCTCGATTTCGGAGTATTCTCAGCACGGTGGAAGAAGGGGAACATCATCACCATCCCCAAAGGACCTGGACAGGACAGAAGCAGCCCGAAGTCCTACAGACCGATCTGCCTACTCTCAATGATAGGCAAATTGCTGGAGAGACTGATAGCAACAAGGCTGGCGCCAATCTTCCTCCACCATCCCCTGACCTCCGACTGGCAGTACGGGTTCCGACCCAGCAGGTCAACGGAGGACGCGATCGTCAAGCTTCGCGGGGCAGCCACGAGGATGAAGGAGAAGAAATCCATCTTGGCGATAGCATTCGACATTTCGGGTGCTTTCGACAACGTGTGATGGCCAAACGTGCTCCACGAACTCAAGAGGAGGAGCTGCCCACGAAACCTATTCAGACTAGTGGCAAGCTACTTCTCGGAAAGGAGTGTCCAAATAACGGGCAAGAGCGACACAATTGAGAAGACCGTGAGAAAAGGATGCCCGCAGGGATCAATACTGGGTCCAAGTTTCTGGAACCTGGTATTAGACGATCTGCTGGCGGTACTGACGTCCGGAGAAATCGAATGCGAGGCGATCACCTACGTCGACATCATCGTCCTCGCAGCAGGAAAAGCGAGAGCGGAACTACAACGCAGAGGACAGGAGGTTGTGGACGCAGTATTAACGTGGTGCAAAAGGAAGAAGCTGGAACTCTCATCAGAGAAAACAGAGATGCTACTGGTGCACGGAAAGCTGAACGCAGGACGTCCACCAACGATCAACGAACGGCAGGACTCTGAGAATGTCACCAGCGATCAAGTATCTGGGGGTACATTTCAACAGTGATCTCAGAATGGAGAAGCGCGCCCAAACCACCTCATAGAGGTGCAAGGGCATATTCAATAGCTTCACCAAGATAGCCAGGGACAACTGGGGTCTGGGGCACGCTGCCCTCCGTACAATATACCGAAGGTTATTTATCCCCATCGCCACATAAGCGGCCGCTGGCTATAGCGACCTGCTAACAAAGGCCAACGCGACAACGCTGATGAGGGCTCAAAGGACAGATCTCCTTAGGACAACGAAGGCGTATCGGACAACATTCACCGTGGCATTACAGGCCATAGCGGGAGAAATCCCTGTTGACCTTGTCATCAAGGAGCGTGCCAAGACGTACAAGATCAGAAGACCCAGCAACAACGAAGAAGAGGAAACGCCGAAGAAATCGGAAATACGAAATCAGACTCTCGACGAATGGCAAGCGCGATGGAACGAGGAAACCCACGGGCGAACGACGTTTGAATTCCTCAAAGACGTCTGCACCAGGCTAAAAAGGACCTGGCTCTACCCTGACCACTACGTAACACAACTACTTGGTGGTCGCGGTAGCTTTAACAGCAAGCTCAAGTCGCTGGGCTTGAGTGACACAGCGGAGTGCGACTGTGGCCCGGAGGAAACTTTCAGCCACGTGCTGCTCGACTGCCCACTCTACGAGGAAGCTCGAGCGGTCATGAAAGCTGGAATGGAATCCGTGGTTCAGAGATGGCACATTCCGAAGTCTCAGCTCGTCCGGAAGGGTGCTTACTAACACTTCCGCACCTTCGCCAGAGCGCCACTGTCTGCAGAAGAAGCTAGGGACAAGGAAAAGAACACAGCAGAAAAGAAGACAAGGACAAGAAGACCAACGGAGGTCATCCTCGAGGAACGAACACAGGAACAGGAGTAACGGCAAGAGGAAGGAACAAGTGCAAGAAGAAGGAGGCCGAACCTCCTTCAAGAATGGAGGGATAAGCCCAAGAAATGGGAAAGGAAGAAGAAAGAAGAAGAACCAGGATGCAGCAAGGACTGAGCAGTGAAAGTGCAAAGTGCAGTGACGCCGGACAAAAATCCAACTGCACCGGTGCGGCAGATGCGCGGGGACAAACGCTACTCCGCTCCCACGCGGAGTAGCATGGCGCGGTTTCCTCCATCGTGTGCGCGCTCTCAGTGGGGGGAACCACGTAAATTTCAAAGGAATCGGCCGAAAACCCGAATTTTGGCAACCAGTTAAGTAATCGAATACCAGCAAACACGGCCCGTCAAAGGCGCGGTGTAATAAACGCGTGGGGGGCATAAGCTATCTCCGCTCGTACGCGAAGTAGCAAAGCGCGGCTTCCTCCACCGTGTGCGTGCATCAATGATGAGGAAGCCGTGCAAATTACAAGACGATCGGACAAAAATTCGAATTTAGACAGTGATATGGAACAACACACGCGAACTCGCGGTAATCGGGAAATCCACCGCAGCGGTGCGGTGAACACGCGCGCGGCCCGAGTAACTCCGCTCTCACGCGGAATAGCGAAGAGCGACCGCTCTCCTTGGGCGCGCGCGGATAAAAGGAGGAGGCCGCGTATAGTTCAAGTCTGAAAAAGGACCCAACGTCGCCGGGGTAGGCGAGGCCGGAGGGTGGGTGCATGTGCACAGCAGGGTGCATGTTGTGTGCATGCCAGGTCGCCTAGTAGAATAATCCATCTGTTTCTCCCCACTCTCACGGCCCATCTCTCTCTCTCTCTCACCATCTCTCTCTATGTCTCTCTCTCACCCTCTCTCTCACCCTCTCTCTCTCTCGCTCACCCTCTCTCTCCCACAGTCCCTCTCTCACCCGCATGCAGACACACAAACCACCAAACTCTCGCACCCTCAGTACACTATCTTCTCTTCTCTTCTCATCTCTTCTCCACGATTCCTTTTTTTTTTGCACGTCAGCATATAATATTTACATCCTACAAAACTCGACTGATCAAACAGAATCATAAATAAGGACACTTTAGAATCGAGGTGATGGGTACAGTGCACGGATTGCCAACCTACTTTCACCAGTGCAGGCGGTTACAGGGATGGAGCAGGTGGGGTAGGTTTAAATCGGCCAGCAAGGCCATCCTACTGGGATCAAACACGGATGCTCGCAGCCCCACCTCCCCGTGGCCTCCGCTGGTAACGACGCTCCGGGCTGCATGCAGCCTGGAGGGTCGGCTAAGTGAGCTGCGTCCCGAAAGGGTAGGTCCAACTTGCTCTGTGATCCGAATGGTGAGAGCAGGGTTTTTCCAAGTCGCGCGCACTCCACCGAAGCGCGCGTTTTCCTGGCAAGGGTTCCCAGAAAGTAGAGAAACCAACATCTTTTTACGAAAGGCGGTATAGAGCAGAAGCTCGAGGTACGGCGCCGATCGATCGTTTGATCGAGCCTCATAACCGCACACAATACTTGTTCGTCCTCTGCCACTTGGTGGAGCGTCCTGATGGCCAGATACGGAGCACAGAAAAGCCCGTAAGTTACCGTTGTGAGGTAGTGGGTGTGCATGGGCTCCGTGGGTGCCTTGCGCCAGACGCCGTAATTTGATTCCGGTGTTCTGTATTTGCCCAGGCACGCTTTCAGGCATTTGCTCTATATTACCCTCAGTTTTTCCATTGTGCTCGCAAAGATGTTGTACCAAATGGGTGAGGTATACGTTAATATTGGTCGTGTTAGTGCTTTATAGCAGATGATTTTTGTTTCAGTGTTTAGTTCCTTGGAATAAAATAATCGGTTGTGACTAGCGAAGGCTTTTTGTGCTTTGTCTATTTGTATGTTGACGTGGACAACCACAATTACTACAAAGTAGTTTAGTTTATAATCTAAATGTACTCCTAGGTATCTCACGGTGTTTTTGTTTTGTAGTTTTGTTTGTGGGTTGTGTGTGTCCTTTAGTTGGAAGTTTTTCCTGTGTTTGCGTACGTCAGGGTTTGCGTTTGAAATTTTTGAGATGTATTGCCGGAAGAGTATGGTTTCGCTTTTGTCGGTGTTTATTTTTAACTTCCATGTGTGGAAGTAGTCTTCAATTTTTGTGAATATGTCCTGTAGTTATATTTTGATTTTTGAAGGTTTGCTGTCTTTTGTGTATATTAGTAGGTCATCGGCGAAGGCTATTGTGAATTTGTCGTGGTCGTTTCTAAGTCCGTACATGTTAAGTAAGTCACTGATGAATATGCTAAACAAGATGGAGGAATTTATTGTGCCTTGTTGGAGCCCGTTTTTAACCTGGCAAGTTTCAGTGGAAGCGTATGATTTTTCCGCTACCCTGAATTTTTTCCCGTGTAGCATGCTCCAGATCATTTTGGTCAAATGTTGTGGAAACCTCTTTTTTATCAGTTTGAAAAAGAGGCCTTCCCACCAGACCGTATCGAATGCTTTCTCTAGATCTACAAAGAGCGCGCCGACGGATTCGTCAGGGGGGGTTTTGTCTTCGTTCGGATTATCCGCGGTATTGGTGTTGTCAAATATACATATCGTTCTATTGCTGAGTCTGGCTTGGTGTATTTCTTGTTCTAATACCTCAATTTTTTGTTTGATAATGTTGGTGAGTTGTTGCTTACCCATGTGTAGGTTTTCTGTGTGAACTGCTTCGAAGTGTGTGCCGAGTACGTTTAGTTTTTGTTCAGTGTTTGTAATTACAATGTTGTTTTGTGCGTCCGTTTGTTGTGTGTTGAGTTTTATCTTAGCTTTTTGGAGAAGGTGCGTGTTTGTCCTGGGTATTTTGATGGTTTCTATGTTGTTGACGTCTTTAGGTCGGAAGTTGGAGTTGCGAGGTGTTATGGTGAATATTTCCTTTTTCCAAAAGTTGTTGGTGGATTCATTAGAAGGCTTTTCTCAGTTCGTTACGGGTCAGTTTTAGAGTATCTTTGTATGCTGTTACTAGTGTGTCGTTTGTGGGTGAATAGTTTTCAGGCGTAGTTAGTCTGTTTATCTGCTTAAGGATGGTACTTTTTTGTGTGCGTAATTATCTGCTTCGTGGAGTTATGTATTTGTCGGTTGAATTTTGGTTGTTTGGTATTCGTGTAGTTGCGTGGTCAATTGCTTGGTTTATGTTGTCGTTGAATTAGTCAATGTAGTTGTCTGTTTCGTCTATAGTTAAGTTCCTGTTGTTTAGCAATATTGTGTCGTCCGTTTCTACAAGGAAGGTTTGGAATTTCGTCCAGTCTGATTTATTAAAATTGTATTTTTCAGGCGTCACGTTTTCGTCTACTTCTAATGTCTGTATTGTCGGAATGGAGATTTGAATTTTAACTGCTCTGTGGTCGCTGTCGTATGGGAAGGAGTCAAGGGGTCTGTTGTTGAATGTGTTGTGGAATTGTATGCGGTTGTCGGCTATGCATAGGTGTATGAAGGCTCCGTTTTTTCGGAAATGAAGGTACCGCTGTTTTGTACAGAGAAGCTCTGTAGGGGATTGTGTTTTCCTGTGACCATTTGTTTAGAGATATTCCCCTGCTGTTGTTGATAGCGTTATCCCAGGAGAAGTGTTCCGCATTCAGATCACCTGCTAATATACATGGTGTCCCGTAACTCCTCGAACACCCGGAAATGGGGGGTAGCTGAGGTGACTCTGAACAACCTTTTCCTTTTCCAAAATCCAGTTTGAAGCTTCGTTTTTGAATTATTCACTTCCACTTGCTATTTTTTAGATTTTCATTTCGAGCTCAGATAAAAAAGTTGTACAGACGACCTTCGCTATTTTCTTCGCGATTCAGACTAATTGCAGTTTTTTCAAAAATTTATACACACGTCGAAATGACGGCCAGAAACCATTTCTCTAAGCCTTATAAAAACAGCAGTGCAAAGTCAAATTTTTTTGACAGCGATCGAGAACCGAGAAGTCACGCGTACGCGTCGTTCACGATAGCGCGCGGGTGAATCTCCGTTCGCCCGTCCCTGAGCGCAGTCTCTACATGCGCTGTGATTGGCCAGAGTTTTTCGTTAATAACTCGAAAGCGAAGCTTCAAACTACATTTTAGACAAGGAAAAAGTTGTTAAGAGTCACCCCCGCAACCCCCCATTTCCGGATGTTCGAAGAGTTACGGGACACCATGTATAATAATTGTTATGGTTATGTAATTCTAGCTGTTGGAAGGTTTGTTTAAATTCGGCCATAAATTCTTTTTTACAGCTGCTCGTCGCATATCCTGCGATTATGTAGAGTTTAGCTGCATTTTGTAGTCTAATTTCGATGACTGTGAATTTTAAACATGTGGTGGTGTTTGTATGTATATGTTTAAATGCGATTTTATCTCTAATTGTAATGGCTGTTCCACCAGCTTGTTTAGCATTCGTCTGTCTGTCCTGATGATTCTGTAGTTATGTAAGTCTATTTTGTGGTGTCGGTTTTGTTTTGTTTCGGATAGGAGTACTATGTCTGGGTTATGGCTATTGATACAGTTCTGGAGGCTGGCTCGTCATTAGTTTGTGATAATGGAGTTGACGTTTATTTGTATTATGCTTATTTGTGTAAATGTGAGCTTATTTCGAGGTCGTGTATATGGTGTTGCGTGGGAGTTGAACTTAAAAGTCTATCCCTAGGGATTCTGCTAGAAAATTAATTCTGTTGGTATTTAATTCTACGGTTTCTGCGATCCGGGCTATTTGTTTGATTATCGAATTTGTGGTGTGTTTGATTTCTTCTAGGAGTGTTGGCTGCTGTGTGTTGGTTGGAGGATTTTGTGTGTAAGTGGCCTGAGTGATTGTGTGTGTGCCAATGTGCGTCTGGGGTCGATTACCTGATAGCATTTCGCTGTACTCAATGGCTGGCTCTACGGTTCTACATAGTAGCTGTAATTTTCTCTCTCTTTCTTCCTTTAAAGACTGTTTTCTTCCCTCTATCTTTTGTTTCATTTCTATAAGATTTGGGCATCCCCGGTAGGAGGCAGAGTAATTCGCGAAGAACGATACGTGCTCTGTACGCTTTCGAGCGCCTCCGCGCGCCGCGATACTATGACGGAGCGCGACGGCGGACGTGTCGATACGAAACTTTTTGCCATATCTCGAGAACGGTAAGAGCTATCGGAGAAACAAAGGTACCGTGGTATTCGGGATCGAAAATGGACAAAATTTCTTTGGACACGTTTATTTTTGCGAATTTTTTTTAACGTTGAAATTTTTATTTCTCGAAATTTACC
>NW_017100298.1:812-5071 GCF_001263275.1 Habropoda laboriosa | reverse complement strand
ACGATGTCAACGTGAAGAATGCTTCGCGGAATAGAACGATGTTGAGAAAACGAGAATCGGCACGGTAATTTAGGAGGAAATAACGTTGATTTCTCAGTACAGATACGTTTTGCACGGATTCAAAGGCTTGTTTTCTCTCTTTTTATCATGTTTCGCCACGTAAAACTCGTTTTAAGCGGAAATAAACTGAAATATTGCTGTTTTCTCGCGACAGACATGTTTTGCACGGCTTCATGCGCTTGTTTTATCTTTCTTTATCATGTTTCGCCACGTAAAACGCGCTTTTAGCGAAGTAAATTGAAATACTGCTGTTTTCTCACGACAGAGACGTTTGCAGAGCTGCAATCGGTTGCTTTTTCTGTTTCTTGCATGTATCGCACCGTATAACGCGTTTTTAGCGAAGGTAAACTTAATACTGCTGTTTTCTCGCGATAAATACGCTTTGCGCTGCAGAAAACGTTTGTCATCTGGTTAGTATTCATTTTTCACGTCGTAAAATATGTTTTTAGCAAAGATAAACTGAAATACTGCTGTTTTCTCAGTACAGATAGGTTTTGCACGGCTTCAAACGCTTGCTTTCCCTTTATTTCGCATGATTCGCCACGTGAAACGTGTTTTATCGGAGATAAACTGAAATACTGTTTCTTTCTGGCGACAGATACGTTTTGCTCTGCTGCAAACGATTGTTTTCTCGTTATTTTTCATTTTTCGCTTCGTAAAGCGTGTTTTAAGGGAACATAAAGTGTGGTACGTCCAGGGATTGGTGTTCAGAATGCTTTGGATTCTTTCCCGGTGCGTAGCTCTTCCAATCTTTCTTCCCAAGTGGCACGTACGTCCAGATAGGGCAGGGGACTACGATCTGCTGGTACCGCTGTGTCATTGATGGTGATAGGTATCAGCTTCCACGTTAATTCGTCGTTATGATGTGGCGTTTCGATACCCAGTGACCAGCGCTTATAGAGGCGCTTACTTGGGCAGGAAGATTGGAAGAGCTACGCACCGGGAAAGAATCCCAAGTATTCTAAACACCCACCTCGGGACGTAACACAATTTATATTCGCTTAAAACATGCTTTACGTGGCTAAACATGCATAATACGGAGAAAGCAGTCGTTTGCAGCACTGCGAAACGTCTTTGTCGCGAGAAAACAGCAGTATTTCAGTTTATATTCGTTAAAACACGTTTTACGCGGTGAAACATGCCAAATAAAATGAAAACAGTAGTATGCTGTTGCACGTAACGTCTTTGTAGCGGGAAAACAGCAGTATATTAGTTTGTATTCGTTAAAACACGTTTTACGTGGCAAAACATGCATAATAATAAGAAAGCAGTAGTTTGCAGAACTGCGAATCGTCTTCGTCGCGAGAAAACAGCAGTATTTCAGTTTATATTCGTTAAAACACGTTTCACTCGGCGGAACATGCAAAACAAAGAGGAAACAGTAGTATGCTCTTGCACATAACGTCTTTGTAGCGGGAAAACAGCAGTATTTCAGTTTGTATCCGTTAAAACACGTTTTACGTGGCAAAACATGCAAAATAAAGAGACAATAGTCGTTTGCTATACTGCAAAATATGGTTGTAGCGAGAAAACAGCAATATTTCGGTTTATCTTCTTTTAAAACACGTTTTACGCGGTGAAACTTGCCAAATAAAAGGAAAACAGTTGTATGCTCTTGCACATAACGTCTTTGTAGCGGGAACACAGCAGTATTTCAGTTCATATTCGTTAAAACATGTTTCACGTGGCGAAACATGCAAAATAAAGAGGAAACAGTCGTTTGCAGTTGTGCAAAACGTCTTCGTCGCGAGAAAACTGCAGTTTCTCAGTTTATATTCTTTAAAACACGTTTTACGCGGGAGACTTGCAAAATAAAGAAAAAACAGTCGTTTGCTGTTACGCAAAACGTCTTTTTCGCGAGAAAACAGCTGTATTTCAATTTCTATTCGTTTAAACACGATTTGTATGGTGAAACATGCAATATAAAGCGAAAACAGTCGTTTGCAGTACTGCAAAACGTGCTTTTCGCGAGAAAACAGCAGTATTTCAATTTCTATTCCATTAAACACGTTCTACGTATCGAAACAAGCAATATAAAGCGAAAAGAGTCGTTTGCAGTACTGCAAAACGGGTTCTTCGCCTGAAAACAGCAGTATTTCAGTTTCTATTCGTTTAAACACGGTTTGTATGGTGAAACATGCAATATAAAGCGAAAACAGTCGTTTGCTGTACTGCAAAACGTGTTTTTCGCGAGAAAACAGCAGTATTTCAGTTTCTAATCGTTTAAACACGTTCTACGTATCGAAACATGCAAAATGAAGCGAATACAGTCGTTTGTAGTACTGCAAAACGTGTTTTTCGCGAGAAAACAGCAGTATTTCAGTTTCTATTCCTTTCAACACGTTTTAAGTATCGAAACGTGCAAAATAAAGCGAAAACAGTCGTTTGCAGTACTGCAGAACGTGTTTTTCGCCTGAAAACAGCAGTATTTCAGTTTCTAATCGTTTAAACACGTTCTACATTTCGAAACATACAAAATAAAACGAAAACAGTCGTTTACAGTACTGCAAAACGTGTTATTCGCGAGAAAACAGCAGTATTTCAGTTTATAATCGTTTAAACACGTTCTACGTATCGAAACATGCAAAATAAAGCGAAAACAGACGATTGCAGTACTGCAGAACGTGTTTTTCGGGAGAAATCAGCAGTATTTCAGTTTCTATTCGTTTAAACACGTTCTACATTTCGAAACATACAAAATAAAGCGAATACAGTCGTTTGTCGTACTGCAAAACGTGTTTTTCGCGAGAAAACAGCAGTATTTCCGTTTCTATTCCTTTAAACACGTTTTATGTATCGAAACGTGCAAAATAAAGCGAAAACAGTCGTTTGCAGTATTGCAGAACGTGTTTTTCGCCTGAAAACAGCAGTATTTCAGTTTCTAATCGTTTAAACACGTTCTACATTCCGAAACATACAAAATAAAGCGAAAATAGTCGTTTGCAGTACTGCAGAACGTGTTTTTCGCGAGAAAACAGCAGTATTTCAGTTTATAATCGTTTAAACACGTTTTACGTATCGAAACATGCAAAATTAAGCGAAAACAGTCGTTTGCTGTACTGCAAAACGTCTTTGTCGCGAGAATACAGCAGTATTTCAGTTTATATTCGTTAAAACACGGTTTGCGTGGCGAAACATGGAAAATAAAGAGAAAACAGTCGTTTGTAGTACTGCAAAACGCGGTTTGTCGCGAGAATACAGCAGTATTTCAGTTTATATTCGTTAAAACACGGTTTGCGTGGCGAAACATGGAAAATAAAGAGAAAACAGTCGTTTGTAGTACTGCAAAACGCGGTTTGTCGCGAGAATACAGCAGTATTTCAGTTTATATTCCTTAGAACTCGTTTAACGTGGCGAAACATGCAAAATAAAGAGAAAACAGTCGTCTGCAGAACTGCAAAACGTCTTTTTCGCGATAATACAGCAGTATTTCAGTTTATATTCGTTAGAACTCGTTTGACGTGGCGAAACATGCAAAATAAAGAGAAAACAGTCGTCTGCAGAACTGCAAAACGTGGTTTGTCGCGGGAAAACAGCAGTATTACAGTTTATATTCGTTAAAACACGATTTACGTGGCGAATCATGCAAAATAAAGAGAAAACAGTCGTTTGTAGTACTGCAAAACGTCTTTGTCGCGAGAATACAGCAGTATTTCAGTTTATATTCCTTAGAACTCGTTTAACGTGGCGAAACATGCAAAATAAAGGGAAAACAGGCGTCTGTAGCACTGCAAAACGTGCGCTGTCGCGGGAAAACAGCAGTATTCCAGTATATATTCGTTAAAACACGATTTACGTGGCGAAACATGGAAAATAAAGAGGAAACAGTCGTCTGCAGAGCTGCAAAACGTGGTTTGTTGCGGGAAAACAGCAGTATTTCAGTCTATATTCGTTAAAACACGTTTTACGTAGCGAACCATGCAAAATAAAGAGAAAACTGTCGTTTGCAGTACTGCAAAACGTGATTGTAGCTTGAAAACAGCAGTATTTCATTTTATATTCGTCAAATCACGTTTTACGTGGCGAAACATGCAAAATAAAGAGAAAACAGTCGTTTGCACTACTGCAAAAGGTCTTTTTCGAGATAAAACGGCAGTATTTCTGTTTATATTCGATAAAACACGTTTTACGTAGCGAACCATGCAAAATAAAGAGAAAACAGTTGTTTGCAGTACTGCAAAACGTGATTGTAGCATGAA
>NW_017100298.1:0-655 GCF_001263275.1 Habropoda laboriosa | reverse complement strand
TTTGTAGTACTGCAAAACTCGGCTTGTCGCGGGAAAACAGCAGTATTTCAGTTTATATTCGTTAAAACACGTTTTACGTGACGGAATATGCAAAATAAAGAGGAGACAGTCATTTTGCTGTACTGCGAAACGCGGGTTGTCGCGGGAAAGCAGCAGTATTACAGTTTATATTCGTTAAAACTCGGTTTGCGTGGCGAAACATGGAAAATAAAGAGTAAACAGACGTTCGTAGGACTGCAAAACGTGGGTTGTCGCGGGAAAAGGCAGTGTTTCAGTTTATATTCGTTAAATCTCGTTTTACTTGGCGGAACATGCAAAATAAAGAGAAAACAGTCGTTTGTAGTACTGCAAAACTCGGGTTGTCGCGGGAAAACAGCAGTATTCCAGTATATATTCGTTAAAACACGATTTACGTGGCGAATCATGCAAAATAAAGAGAAAACAGTCGGTTGTAGTACTGCAAAAAGTGGGTTGTCGCGGGAAAACTGCAGTATTATTGTTTATCTTCGTTAAAACACGGTTTACGTGGCGAAACATGGAAAATAAAGGGAAAACAGGCGTTTGAAGCACTGCAAAACGTGCGCTGTCGCGGTAAATCATCAGTATTTCAGTTTATATTCGTTAGAACTCGTTTAACGTGGCGAAACATGCAAAA
>NW_017100297.1:57486-62484 GCF_001263275.1 Habropoda laboriosa | reverse complement strand
AAGGTGGAGGTGGTAGTTTTGGAAAGTTCGGAATTTGGGAAGGGCTTAATTTATGGCGGAGGTCCTTGAGGCCCACGGACTAGCTAATCCTCGTGTTTTTGACGAATTGTAAGTCACATACGTTCAAGTGGGTCTGAGAATTCGGAAAGGAAATAATAGTGATATTTGCCAGAACTCTTAGATGGGAAAGTTTTGGTGTATCTAACGGATCATTTAAAATTAATTATTCACAAAACATCAATTCAAAAGATTGAAGTGATCTAGTAGAGTACTGTATAATACGTACAATCTTCATCAAATCTGAATAGAATTTGCAATTTGAAGTGATGAAAAATCGATGGTTAAGATATTGAGAACCAAATATTGATTTATCATATATAAAAAATGGTCATTTTTACTATCTTTCATAATAATGATCGATTAGCTGTCAGAACATATTTCTGACGTGTTAGGATGCCGAAAACAATACACTGGCTGTAACATACAAGTAAAGTCAAATATAGTAGAGTTCAAAATTCCGAAACGTTTCCCCATACAGAACAAACATATACCTTACGTAATGTGCCCCTCGAGGTGATCAAGTTAGCTGAGACACTCTGTATATAGGTTTCTGTAAGCAAATAGAACACGGGAGTGATAGGTAAAGATGGTGATCGATTGATCAAACAAGTAATCGTGGGCGGTTATGAGCTGAGAACTGTATTTAGACTCAACAGAGCGACGGCTCGTACAACAATGTCCTTCGACAGAATTCCTCGTCAAGAGGACACCCTTGGCGATATGGCCTTCCTTAGCCTTCCCACGAGGCAGAGCTCTCCTTAAGAGGCGGAAGCGAAAAGAAGGCATATGGCCCACTCGAGCGTTCGTTCATTTAGACTTTTCTAACATTTCAAATAATAAATTGCACCTTAACATCTTGACTGCCACGTTGCTCACCTATGACCGGGCTACGGTGGTCATCAGTGACCGGAGGACTCAGAATGTTTAGAGTAATTAAAATAAAATGAATATCGTCAACTAAAAATTTCGAACTTCATAGCTAACTAGACGTTATTTTGAATTAAAAAGAAAAATAATAATAATGAAGTATAGGGCGTCTGGGAAAATAATGTGTTCTTCCGTCAAAGGGTCACTTCTGACTCTGTCCTCGTCCCGAGCCGTCACCCTTTTATTGTTTTACACATCACATATATACATTCCCTGGGCAAACAAACGCGGATCGGTCGCGATGCGGAAATAAACGCGGATCGGTTGCGATAGGTGTTAGGTGCACCCGTACCAGAGCGCACATGCACCCTACAAAAGGATAATAAGCATAATATAATACTATGCTTAGAATAATGAAAATTGTCTTCTGGCCCCCTGAGCAAAACATGTAAATCTGGCGTGGCAGTCAACGTGTTAAAGATTGATGTTTTGCTTTAAATCTATGAATTTTTCTTTTTTTTTATAATCTGAGTAAGTGCTACTATCGTAAATGATATTCAGCACAGATTGTGAATCTCTTTGGCGTGAGTACACCCTGTGGTGTATCACTATGGCATTACATATTCAGCTTATGTCACTAAATCTATATGGTAGCCGTAAAAAGTGGTGTCTCTTTAATCTTTCCCGTTCTTCTGCAATGTCTGATAATTTTGTGGTTAAGTTTTCTTTGATAACAATAGCCTATTCAAGTCAAAGGGCAAATCTGGTTTATTACCTGATGGTCGCGGAAATTCTCCACTTCTGCGGGCCACATGGTGAACCGGTACTTGCCTCTGCGCGTTCAGTAACGGTAAACATGCTATAAACCCGTAAAGTCGACGTTTCGGCAAGATCACCACGCGGGGCTGACACCCCCGTTTGGGACCGCCTCTTCCTCTCCGCCTACACCCCCACTCTGCGGACCACGGGGGAGTGCACGAGGGCCTAGGAGGGCGGCTCTAGGGGGTGAAAGGCCGGTGATTTGCCAACAAGGTTAACTCCCCATTTTGACGAAATCATACATATACAGCAAATTCACGACATTCGAGAGATTGAAAAAGGTCTACGTAGAAACACTCGACACTATCTTGAGCGCGCTAGTCCGCAATATTCGATATTTTTAAGCCACAAGTGCAGTCCATTCCGCAATAATCGACATTACAAATAAAGTGCGATTACCATCACGACAATAAGTAGTTGGCACACACACGTGCAATAATTTCCAACGCCAACGCGACCTTCCAACCATCAAGAAGCGCGGGAAGTTGCTTTATCAGTTTATTTTCTGATTTTAAATAGCGGAACTTATTTGTTGACGTTTAGCGTGTTCCTATCCAATTAGATATAATAATACTAACAGATGGCAGAGTTTTACTTCAGTATTGTTATGTATATACCTTTCATTACTTTGTCCATGTACTTCATTTCCTTGATTTGCTCGTACGTTATTATTCTTCCATGTTTCTCAACACTTTCTCTAATTTCTTCCCGTAACTTATCCTGTATTCCTTGATTTTGAGCTGATTCGTAAAGAGCGTGAGCCATTGCCGACGAGGATGTTTTAAATCCAGCCACAAAGAAGACGAATGCTTGTGAAGTTAGTAACGCGTCTGTCATTTCTGTGAAATGCAATCAACTTCGATTACAAAAATTAATAATCACTAACGATGTGTGCATAATAAAATACATATTCCTTTTGCTTCGATAATAAAAAGTTATCAATTGCTATCACAAGTAAAAAATTTTCGTTAGTGTTGAGAATTTATTCAGTATATTAAATAACGTGGTTTGGTAAGTAACAATGAGTTACCAAATGTGTATTAATTAGTGAAGCACAATAATTGAAGTAAGCTACGTATACATATAATAAAATTTTGTTTTAACTATGTACATAGTATATCCTTAAAAGGTACTTCTCAAAAGATTGAATGCAAGACGTCTCATGCTCTTGTTTACATTTTAAATCATTTACTTTGACGTTATTACGTTCAAATGATCTCGTTAAATCTTCTATCTACAACTATTTTGTGTGCTTCAATCTTTTAATTTAAACAAATGTTTTTTCGTGCGATCTTAATTTTGCGATCCAAATTAACCTTTTTGCAGATCATATTCACCTTTTTGCAAATCAAATTCATCATTCATCGTTTCACCATTTTGACTGATCCTTCAAAGCATGAACATTTAGTAGATGTTATTAATCATTCTGTTGCAACTATCACTCCTACAGATTGTCATAATTATTATATGAATATGTATATAAAACTATCCCGCGCAGCGGCAGGCAAACCGTTATGGATGAGTTTACATATGTTTATGCATATAAGTACTCTTAACGTTAAGTAAGTATTTATTTATTTATGTATTTATTTTTACAGGAAGATTTCCCATTAGATTACACAAGAATAAGTAAACACTACAAGTAATACAAGAAATACTAACGCACGTAAATTCAAAATGAGAAACTTGCAAGACTGTCAATATGTGTTATGAACGAGTGGATAGAAATATTTAAAAAATTTAAATGCCGTGTGTACTGGTTCGTAATTTCACAAATTCGGTGTATAGGGTCCGTGTTCGAAAAGTTTGATGAGTATCTCTGAGGCAAGTCTAAGCAGTCTAATTGGTGTATAAAAATGTATTAATTGCAACAGCTGAGAACAGCGAATAGTACCATTAATAACCTTAAAAAGAAGCAAAATATCAGAAAATATCCTACGGATATCCAGAGATTTTAAGGTTTAGCCTATTCAAAATATAGAAATAATTATGATCAGTGGTACTTTATGTTATATTTATATCATCTTATGTTATTGTTTGTTTAAGTATTATTACATACATTCAATAAAATTTTGATTTCAGAATAATAACTTTACATCGGATTTTATTTTTATTACAATGGTTTGTTAGAACGACCGAATCATGGTATCAATTAGTCACTTTTCGAGTGCTAGCTCGCATGACCGCCCTTCAGCATTGGTGAGCTCAATGCTGGAGGGGAGAGACCAGTGGTGTACCGCGGCCTCCTTCTGCAATATAACTGTCTCGCAGAAGGAGGCCGCAGAGAGGGTGCGCAAGGTGAACGACCCATAGAGGCTGGCCGCCGGAGGGGCGGGCGCTAGTCCAGCCCACCGGGTGGACCACCTCCACTGTTATGATAGTGGGGGCGCCGCCGCCACCAAAGAGGTAGCGCAGGTCTCCTGTCCCCCTATAAAGGTGCTCTTGCACGCGGTCCCCTGGACGGGGCGGTACTCCGCCGGTGTTAGGAGGACAAGGGAGGGGCCGGTCTGAGCCCCTCCCTTCGGTTGGGCCGGGAGGTGGCCGAAAGAAATTTGAAAATGATTCTCTAGCCCTTCTCAGCATGCCCGACGAGGGTAACCATAAAGGTTTTACTGGGTAAGAATCCCACACAATGGGGTGCCTATGCAAGATTTCCCCCATGTAAAAAAAAAAGAAAAACTGTATTATTATTACATTGTATTATTTCACTTTTGAGTCACCCACAAGGTGAATTTGATTTACAAAAGGGTGAATTTGATCTGTGAAAGAGTGAATTCGATTTCCAGTAGGGTGAATTTAATTTGCAACGAGGTGAATATGATCCGCAAAAGGGTTAACTTGGAGTGCAAAACCTGTATTTAACTGTGTAATAAATATTTCGATTACGAAGAATATCATTTTTCCTGAAATTAACTGCTCAATTTCAAACTATGTACTCGACCAACATTTTCTATTTTCCCTGAGTGTTGTTTAAGTTCTATTAGCCTGTCGATGAAATCATGTCTAATTATGTTATTCTCCTTTCTATAATTTATTGTATCTTTGACCACGTTTCTAAAAAAGTCTTAGACATGTTTTTGTTGCATAAGGTGACCAAACATTCCATAGACAGATGGTACAAATTGTCTACAGATATCTCTGATTAGTTGTTGATAGGTAGGCGTAAACACTTTTTTGCCCATTCGACGAAATTCGCTTTCTTTGTCCGAGAGAGCACTCATGTCAATTTCGAAGACGCAGTTACCGATCACA
>NW_017100297.1:55553-57455 GCF_001263275.1 Habropoda laboriosa | reverse complement strand
CCAATTTTTACTATTTTCTCCAAACATTTGTCCATGTCTTCTGCACATTCTACTACAAGTGGAAACATATCTTTCAGCTTGCCAGATGTAAACAGCGGTGACAATTTTGTTCTCGTTGTTCTCCATCTTCAATGCTCCAATACGAAAAGACTCTCTCCCAGTGGCTCTACCTTGCGAATGAAATTT
Organism: Habropoda laboriosa; assembly: GCF_001263275.1. Taxonomy (NCBI): domain Eukaryota; kingdom Metazoa; phylum Arthropoda; class Insecta; order Hymenoptera; family Apidae; genus Habropoda; species Habropoda laboriosa. Next base: position 57,269 of record NW_017100297.1, on the reverse strand, counting down.
TTTATGAATCTTATACTCCTTTCGTGTAGATGTATGTCTTATCTATGAATGTCTTGTATAAGAAATTCAATTTCACCTTTCGATATATTTCAATTTAAATTCTATATTTTTTCTCACGGTAAAATTCATACAATATTTCCTTTCGTCTAACTTGAAAATAATAACGAATCGCTAAAAAAGTTGAAAATATTGATTTATTGTTTAATTCAAAAGCTTTGTGAATTATGTTTAACGATGCAATTATATAGAAACTATTCTTAGTGAAAAGATTTGAAAAATTGGAACGCTCCATCGGAGAATTGTAAAATGTCTCCATCGAATCTGAATAACACTTTGAACTACATATCTACGAATCACTGTTGAAGTATTTAAAACCAAATATTAAATTATGATATACACGATTGTTATTTTGAACATTTTTAATTACTAGTATGATCTTTCCACGAGTAAATAAACGATATTATACTGGTAGATTGTTTTCATTAGATCACAGTTGATAGTGCACAAAAACCACCGAAGTTATTATTCACAGTACGCAATTTTTATTATACAGGGTGTCCCGTAACTCCTCGAACGATTCATGAATAACGAATAATTCCACATTATGTTAATTTAACACTTTGCCGACCGTACATTTTTCGCATCGCCGTTAGGTATGTATTGTTATACAAACATCAGAATGACGGCAACAAACCATTTCTCTAAGCCTTATAAAAATAGCGGTGCAAAGTCAAATTTTTGTGACAGAGACCGATAACCGAGAAGTCACGCGTACGCGTTTGTTCACGATCGAGCGCGGATGAGTCCCTACGCTCCCGTGCCTGGGCGCGGGCTCTACGCGCACTCTGATTGGCCAGTGTTTTTCGCTAATAATTCAAAAACGAAGCTTCGACCAACATTTTGGTAAAGGAAAAAGTTTTTCAGAGTCACCCCAGTAACACTCCATTTCCAGTTCCAGGAGTTACGGAACACCCTGTATATGCACATGTGTGCGTATAATAAACTGTATGGAATGCAGTATAAATTACGTATAAATTTGTATGGAAGCATATTACTACGATTTTCTAAATTTCAAATGAAACATATTTAAGTAAAATTTAATCAAAAAATGTACGTTTCCTTCACATATTCTAAGGCTTATTGGTATAGAAAACACTGAATATTAACACTGAGTGTATAATAGATTTTACTTCCAAAATATACACTGTTAAAATCCTTTGTGAAAAGTGTTTAAATTTTTTCCAACGTGTATATATTACCTTTAAAAACCTAATTACTTTATTTACATGTACCTACTATAATGTATAATACATGGCTCTTCGATCTTTCGTTAGGTGGTGTAAGAATTTTCGACATTTTATCAATATCAAACTTTCAGCACTGTCTACACCATAAACTTTACAGAATACAAACTTAATTTAAACATTATATCACAATGAAAAAATCATAGTTCACATGTTAACCCCTTAAATTATGATTTCTTGTCTGACTATGCATGTAAGCATCAGCCACTTAATATTTCAGTACAGTAAAAGTTCTATAAGAGTTCCAAAGTTGGGACCGCTGTGTAACAGCTACGAAAAAGGTGGTAGGTTTCTCAAACTCTTTGTATTTTACCGACGCCGACGGACGCAGAAAGGGACAGCAGACAAAGAAGAGAGAGGTATTGAAAGTCGAGCCAGTCCTAAAATATCAAACACCTACATATCGGTGAGA
>NW_017100297.1:51021-55153 GCF_001263275.1 Habropoda laboriosa | reverse complement strand
CTCCTATGTGTATTCTTATGTGTCGTTTAAACTCGTCAGAGGTCAAATTTCGTTTCTTCCTATACGCTAACGGATCAAAGGCAATGCCGCTTAGGAACAGTTATCGTGCAGAAGAGTGGCCCATTCGAGAATAACCGGATAAGTTCAGTTCTAGTTCTGGTTAACGGTTACCTTTTGGCACAGCTAAGAGAAATGGTGGCCCTTCGGTCCCAAGCGGGGTCGTAGGCAATATTAGGGCGTTGCGTAGGAGCATTCTCAGTCCGTATACAGTGCTCTTACCATCAAGTAGAAAAGCGAACCTTCCTTGTGTCTAGTAAAAGTTTATAGATTAAAATAAGGATTATTAATTATTTCCCAAGCGGGGTCGTAGGCAATATTAGGGCGTTGCGTAGGAGCATTCTCAGTCCGTATACAGTACTCTTACCATCAAGTAGAAAAGCGAACCTTCCTTGTGTCTAGTAAAAGTTTATAGATTAAAATAAGGATTATTAATTATGTAACAACCAATAACTCCCATAATCCAATAACAATAACCAGAGCCGGATTATTCGAGAACGTCGGTAGAAACTCCAAAACACTACTGAGGAGGTCACTTCTTGTCTGGACGTACTGTTAGGCCAAACCCACCACTCCTTGATCAATTACTCTAGCACTGCTCTATTACATCGCTATTTTTCCCAACTGCCAAATATAAGCCAAATTCCTTGCGCCCTAAACAACGATAAAATTCCTTTTAAGATCCTTTGTTCCTAAGCCCTGCAAGATACAATGTCCGGTCGCCTGCGATCACTCGCAGTCAGACAATCAATCAGTCCATCAGTCCGTCGATTATTGTATCGCTCTGTTCACCTCTGGAACGCTACCCCTGGAGAAATAAAGACGTTTGAACGAACAACGTGTTGTTCAACCCTTCTCCCTTCTTTGACACGACGCATCAGTCCGTCGATTATTGTATCGCTCTGTTCACCTCTGGAACGCTACCCCTGGAGAAATAAAAGACGTTTGAACGAACAACGTGTTGTTCAACCCTTCTCCCTTCTTTGGCACGACATAACAGTACGATAGAGCAGACGCGAAGCGAGTTTCAACAAAGATATCCATAGACAATTGCCAATCCATTCATATCTTAAATAAATAGTAAAAGCCTCGGTGTATATTTCTTTCATAAACGAACCAATAAATGATGAAAAAACAGTAAATATCAGAAATACTAGTGTAAGTCTACTGCCTGATCGGAAGGAACGAGATTTCAACTCACCGAAGGAAGGATCTCAACTATGCCTGCAGACAAAGAGTCCGCAAAGCATTTCGAAGTGTCGCGTAATGTGATAAGATAAGCAGTGTCGTGATTCGTTGCCAAAATGACTGCAACATGATTCTGCCGGGAATACAGGTTTTCCACTACGAATTCAACTTTGTGCAAATAAAATTCACCCTTTTGTTTATATTCTGTTGCAACCTCAAATCTCAATTTAAAGGAAATTACTCTTTCCAGTAAATTGCAATAATTGCAGGCAAGTTAAATGTCGATATAACTGAGGCCTTTAAAAGGCTACTCGTTTAGTGAAAGATATAATTACTCCGATTTCACTTTGCTGCACAAGAGAAAGATGTAATATTGAGTTCACGTACAATGATTTCAAAATGTTTTTCTTTATTATTAAATATCTATACTCGTACATAATTATGAATTCCATATGCGATGAACTGGTAATTACTATTAAACGAGTATTTCACGTACATGTATTTCATTTGATTTCATTTTTATTACAAAAGCTTAAGAAAACAATTTTGTAGAAGAATTTGATTTGCAAAAGTGAATCAGCCGCCTCGGGATTTGAAAGAAAACACGGATGATGCTAACCTTGATAACGTTGTAGGCATAGATAATATCGAGAAAACATCAACATCGGTGTGCTCTTTAAAATCGTGTGCGCTTAAGTACCTGTTTTGCAGAATACACCGTTAAGAAATAGGTCGAAAAATCGCGATGTCATCGACAAGCTTCTTAATAGCAACAAGAAATTTCAACGAAACGACCAGCTGCTGTTATTCTTCAGTGGATTTTTAAGGATAGAATAAACCGAGTGTAGACAAAAATATTTATTTTTAGCTACGAGCAATCACCTACGAGCCATTCCACGCCAAGTCGATTACTTTCTGGCAGCATGTCTTCTGATTTTGATAAAACTGTAATATATTGTAGTCTGTGCGAATTAATGATGAGTTTATGTCATCATTTTGCTGGATTCAAATTTATTAAGAAATTATAATATGTTGAAAATCGCGAAAAAAGTGAATTTTTACCTTGTAAACTATTGCACATAGAGAAAATTTTTAGTTTTATTCGCATCGCAAAAGACTGCTGTCTAACTATATTTTTAATTTTGTTGTACTCGCCTTTTTTTAATATGGTAATTATAAAAAATTTTTTATTTTGAAAAAACAAGCAACTTGTCATGTTTTTAAAAATCTGAAAAAAATGTATGTTGTTCCTTGAATGTTCCTCGATAATGCACACTAAATTTCATTTTGCTCGTTTCATAATTACAGTCAGGATGGAGCTTCAAAGACATCCGCGTGCCATCCCGATGCGCTGAGAAGTTGAGAAGTTGCCCAGAAATGCCGATACTTAATTATTTTAGATATAGCAATCAACGAAGGGACTAGGAACACCGTTATGACCGTCAGTATACATTCGCTCATAAGGCAATAAAATGTATCCTTTATTAAACTTGACTTAAGGGGGTATGCTCAGTCAGGAAGTGGAAAAACGTGATCTTTGTGAATTTGTTTTGAAGAAACTTGTAAACTTTTTACTTGTCTGACAGACTATATTTTCAAGCAACTATCATAATTTTTTCATTAAAAAATATTAATAATTGTTAAAAATATGGTCTCTAAATATGGCCACTTTCCTAAAAGACCTTTTTTTTAAGCGTTTTGCAGTAACCACTGCTGCTCGTATCTGGATTATTTAAAATCCATAATTCGAAAAAATTTAGGTTTTATATTAAATTATTTAGGCTTTGAACGAAGCGCGTTCGAAAAAATTGATTCGCAACAAAATAGCAGACGTTCAAAGTCAAGGTATCAGTTTTCAGTATAAAAAACACTTGATTTTTGTCAATTAAAAAGAAAACTAGCCATCGAAACAAAAAATCCTTCGGTCAAGGACTAGTTTTCTATCCCTACGATAAGCCTGCAAAAATTGAAGCAAATCGATACAGTGATTTTTGAAATATCTTGGTCACCAATTTAGAAAATGTGGTTCTGAGGAAAACGCGTTTAAGGTTTCATATTGAATATACACACGCCAACAAAATGTTAATTTTTGAACTTGCATAGCCCCCCGTAGATTTCAATCGAATCAACTTGAAACTTTCCGGAAATATTTTCGAGATGATATTCTTAAAGAAAATGTCAATAATTGAAAAATTGAATTTTTCAAAATTTCCAATTGAGCAAAGATCAATAAGCAATTCTTATTATTAATAAGCTTAACAAGCAAAGATCACAGCAGTACGTTAAATTCGCATCGCCATCACCAATTACGTCACTTTTACAGAAATACATTCTTTGTTTATCCGGAAATCGAAGGTGGAAGGGAATGTCGTCAGACTTTAAAAACCTATCAACTTTCCGAGTAACTACACAAGTACTTTCGTACCATTCGTGATTCACGCAGACACGCTTTGTCCAATTAATAAAAATGCCGAGGTACCTTTGTTGTAATCCCTTTAAACTTCAGTGTCACCAACGTGTTATAAAATCGTTGCGCAAAACACCGGCAAAGTTTCTTTCGTTTGATGCAATTATCGCGAGAGATACGTGGTTGAGTAATCCATGTTACATGAAATTGTGGCAGAAGATCTCTCGACGAAACAAACATCTGTGTCACTTGAAGCAAGTGACAAAACTGTGAACACGACAATACACGGAAAAAGTAATTCCGCTGTGGTGATCTTTACACATCATTTCTATACACCCTGTATATAACTACATATATTACAATGGATCTATTCCAAGAAAAAGCAATTACACCCTTCTAATCGTATTTACTCACCCTGCTTTTTCTTTACTAGCGACCTTGATTGACCTTGAATTACTACAGTTATTCAATTCCTCTTAT
>NW_017100297.1:46742-50992 GCF_001263275.1 Habropoda laboriosa | reverse complement strand
ATATACTATAGTATATTATGTATACATATTAATTTCTACACTCATGTATGTTAATAAATATACAATTCCATTAAAAAGAAAGTTGACAACCTTGAAATATCTTTGACATCTTCACACTCAAGGAAGTAAATCACGCCGAGAAACGTGCCTTCTAAAATACTTTAATTCTGCCTAATAACATTTTTTTTTAATATCACCAATATTTTTGATAACATTCATTTGTCACGCTTTATGTGCTTCACTATAGAACAGTGTAAAATAGAAGTGTGTAACAGACGAATAAAATTAAAATCCATTGGTATAGTCGGTACGTTTATTTATCGTTGTCACTTTTTGAAGATAAACAATAATGTGCTTTGGGTCTGATTCAATTTTATTAAATCAGAATTCAATTTGATCACCCTATTTTCTTCCGTTTACTTTCATAATGCTTTATTTTTTTCTCTAAGCTTTCTGTAAAAAAAAAAAAATGTTACGTTTTTAATACTTTCTACTCTTTTTAAGAATTTAGAAAGAAAACATTAACGGACTTAAATACCGACCACAGGTTACCCGTTTCATTAAAGACTGATACACTTTGGATTGTGCACCAAGTAATAAGCAATCGCTCTGAAAATTCAAGTCTTTGCAGTTCGTTAAATCTTCCAAATCTGACAGCATATTCTCAATCATGACCGACCTGTAACAATTGAAGTTATCTTATGTTTATATCAAGTAAACTAATTCTTTTAATTTCCCAAAAAAGTTCAAGTCGTTTGGTCCAATTTTAAAAAGGTTATTCTTTTTTTAAGGGTATGCGATCAATTGTTTGACTCACTGTAACTACTTTTTCGAAAGACCGCAAATACACTAACTTACGTCTTCGAGAGTTATTAATAATGGACATGAAACATTTCAATATTTATAAACGTTATGCAAAAGGTGAAACCAATTTGATCGCCTAACAATGTCGCGTTTGTGTCTAGCATGTGCAGCATTTTTCTAAAATACATTTTTCCTCCATTTTTCCTGTTCTAAAGACAAAAGAGGCACATACATATATCTATTGCATTTGTCTCTTTGTGTCTTTGTCCGCCAAAAGCCAGGTGAAAAAATATTATAGGATTCCATTTAACAACTAAAGGTGACCTTGATAATAATGAAAAAAATATGACCTACAAAATGTATACTGCAATCAGCCTGTAGGCCCCTCTAAATGAAGGTATTAAAAAAAAAATTGTTTTTTTCATTATTTCAATGCAATTCATCATTAATTCATTATTTTTCCAAATATCTTTAGAATTTTGAACGTTATCTGTAAATTAAATAACCCATAGATCAAAAGTAAGACAAAGTAAATACGTCAAAATTATCGTTTCACTGTAAGTACACTTAATATATTATTATCGATATAATTTATTAACGAAATGGGACAGACCTATACTATACATGACATTTTTTGTTCAGAACCACCTGCTGAAGAACACCTAGGCGAAGATTATTGAATACTTCTCCGAACACCATGTATAGCGCAGTATATTTGGACTCGTTGACTACGTTGTATTTTTTAACGTATTTATGCATGAATTTCGATGTATTCCAATTATTTCCTACATACGAACTCAAGTCAACATCTAACAAAATGTTCGTGTCCACCGACAAGGAACGGGTGCAAAATATATAATGTATACTCGAATATTAAACATATTTCATCCAAGTATAAATTATAACATAATGCGTTCTAATTTATTTCTTTGGAATTATTTACGCGAGGAACATTGCACATACTTTATTGTATTCAAGGACCAATCCCTTTGCAGAATTTTCATCGTAGTTAATAATTCATCCTTATCTATGTACCACTCCTTATTATCGTATTCACAGTACCAAAGGTTTAACGGCAATTCATGTGCTAAATTGTATTGTGGTTTTCGAGGACAATTTACAATATCCAAAAGTTCTAAAATAATTTCTGGTTTTTCTTTTCCTTGACCAACAAGTAATAAAATGCCCATTAAACAGCGGATCTGGTGCCATAAAAATGCTTGACTTGTTATAATCAACTGACACATATCACAACCTGTAAATAAAGAAATAAATAAATAAATACACACACAGACGCAAATATACAAGGTGGCTAAATATCTGCTTTATTTGTTGTCGTATGAAAAAACTTCTCGGGACAAAGTTACACTATTTCAGGGGGCATATGTAATCATGGAAACGGTTTTTTTTTTTAAGATCATTTTTTTACGAAATTTCAAAGTCAGTGTTATTTTTTTAAGTGGAACCCTATATACAGGGTGTCCCGTAACTCCTCGAACACCCGGAAATGGGGGGTTCCTGAGGTGACTCTGAACAACTTTTTCCTTTACCAAAATGTTGTTGGAAGCTTCATTTTTGAATTATTAACAAAAACCACTGGCTAATCAGAGCGCGCGTAGAGCCCGGGCTCAGGGACGGACGAACAGAGATTCACCCGCGTGCTATCGTGAACGACGCGTACACGTGACTTCTCGGTTATCGATCGCTGTTAAAAAAATTTGACTTTGCACCGCTATTTTTATAAGGCTTAGAGAAATGGGTTTTTGCCGTCATTCCGACATTTGTATAAATTTTTGAAAAAACTGCAATTAGTCGGAATCGTGAAGAAAATAGCGAAGGTCGTTTTTAACGCGTACGCATTTGTTCTGTGTCCCTGAGCGCAAGCTCTACGCGCGCTCCGATTGGCCAGTGTTTTTCGTTAATAATTCAAAAATGATACATGTATACATATACAGGGTGGTGCACGAAACTTGTTCACCCTGAATAACTTCTAAAGTATCCATTGTATGAAAAAATTTTTTATAAAAATGTATGGTTTGGAGGGATGCATTATGTATAACCATTATCTTTTTTTTAGGTGGAGGCGTTTCGGTGATTTCAAGATCAACTTCGTTTTTTTAAATTAAGTGCTATATTTTTCATGCCAAAATATCGAAGAGCGTTAAATTTTGAGTAAAAAAGTACTGATCTTTATTAGTCGTAAACTTAATAATTAACGAATAATTCCACTTTAGAAGTTATTCAGGGTGAACAAGTTGCGTGGACCACCCTGTATATATGTATATATTTTCAATATCCTTGTAGACAAAGAAAAAACAAATTGAACGACCTTAATCATTCCCTTCGTTCAATTTCGAGATATTTGCGTTTGAAGGTAATTAAAATTTTCTTTTCACGCGGCATCTCGTTCGCTCGAAAGGGTTAAAGTAATACAAGAAACGACATTACTTATGGGATGACTTGATAGTTAATAATAATACATGTCACTGGACATAATGTATTCTAAATCTACAAGTGGATCAATAAATATAACATTAGACTAACTATAATTGATTGAAAAATAATAGTCACCTGGGACATTTCTAAAATTCTGGCAGTATGTAGATACTTTGGCATCGATAATTGTCCTCATGTAATTGGTAACACCATTACCAACATCCATTTTACAAATATTACGAAAATCGTGCTCTCCTATTGTATATTTAACAGCTTTGTCCATAGCATCTATATTCAAATTTCCCCTTGGGAAGAAATACTTGTACATTCGAAATTTGCAATTAAATCTTGCTGAAAAATCACTAGGCACTGGACACCATGCGATACATCTTATATTAGAAGGAAGCAATCTATTTAATATTTTACAGTATGGAAGTTCATCCTCCAGCTTGTACTGATTCTCAGCACTTAATACGCTTCTTACATCCAAGGAGATCACTTGTGAAAATGAACTGACACCCTTGTCTGTTCTGCCACATTTATGATAATTCGAAGTTTCACGTGATTCTATACAACAACTTTTCATTAATGCAGCGAATAAATGCTGCTCTATTGTATTGTCAATACTCTCTTGTACAACAAAGCCATTGTAATCCCATCCTAGATAATAGAATTTTAAAAGTATATGCCTTTTAAAGCACCTAAAATTAAAACAGTTTATATACGTAAAACATATTTATGGTAATATTTATTTTCTCAATTAGATATTTTTACATACTTTGAAAAATTAAACGGCTTTTTTGACTTACGAACGGTATTTCTATCCTTTAATTTTACGTTCCCTTCATTAACTATTGCCTCTAGTTGCTCGTTCTTCTCTTCCAATTGTATAATTTTGTTTATCAATTCCTAACAAAAACATACACCGAGTCACGGAAATATTCGAACGCTTTCAAATGAAACGTTTAATGCTTAAATAAATGAAGTCACATTACACAAGTGCCATGATT
>NW_017100297.1:34958-46680 GCF_001263275.1 Habropoda laboriosa | reverse complement strand
AACATCAACCGCCGCAAAAGTATTCGAACGATGTAAAGTTTAATATGTGGCGGCCAGCTGTAGTGCAGAAGCAAGCATTGGCCGCGTGGACGACCAACACGGTTTATGACGGGCACGCTAGCAAAGCTATTTTTGAGAAAACAGTTTTAGTCTGTTTAATGTTTAGTAAATCTAACAATGCATGTTTTCGTAGAAACTTTCACCAACGGTCTCAATAGCAATTTGCCAAGTCATAAACCAAAGGTTGCCGAAAGGTCCGCGTACGGGCCCAGAGACCCAGGCCACATAGTAAATCTAACAATGCATGTTTTCGTAGAAACTTTCACCAACGGTCTCAATAGCAATTTGCCAAATCATAAACCAAAGGTTGCCGAAAGGTCCGCGTACGGGCCCATAGACCCAGGCCACATGTCCCAAGTACCGGACCTGGAGGAAAATCCGCGGCGTTGCCAAATGCGCTACAGCGGACAATGCGCCCCCACCATAATTCGCCTCGGCCCTGGAAAAAGCGCGCCAAGAGCGCAAAGGACTAGCGGCGGGTTAAAGACAAAATTCCTGATTGGTTAGGTTACAACCAATAAGTTGGGGTTAACCAATCAGGAAAAAGAAGAGGGTGAGAAAGAAGCTCGCAAGGTGACTTGGAGAGTCAGAGTCAGTGAAGCAGATAGTCATTAAGCAATAATCAAGCTGTAGACGTCGTGAGCCAGAATAATAAAGACTACAAAAGAGAACTTACTGTGTGGGTACTAAGTAACCCAGATCACGCACTATCCTCCTATCATTAATCTAATCCTACAAATACATAAACATTTCGTGAATATGACAAAAGGTAAACATTGACATAATCAGTTGATTGGACGCACTTCCTTTAATCGGTATTGTGAATATTGGCAAGATTGTAAAATTTATATCAATAATGAGAAGGCTTATGTTATTAATTTATATAATATATAATTATATATTATTGTGGGGGGTTTTGGTATGAAAGAGTGAATGTGAGAGAGTGGTGTGAATGGCCTGGAAAGGAAGAACGAATGGAAGACGATCGTGTGGCGTGTTTGTATGTAGACATGGGTGTCAAGCCGATCGCGGCGTGTGTAGTGTGTGTTATGTGGATGCGTGCATGGAGAAAAGGAAGGAGAGTGTGAGGTGCGTTAGTGTAAAAAAAACGAGAAGCATCGAGCCGGAAGAGAGCGAATCGGAGCAGCGGTGAGGAAAAGGAAGCAGATTATAAGTGAACAGCACCGGCGTCGCGTAGGGTTACTTTTTATTATAATAAACGCAAAAGTATTTAACGAAATCCCACATTATTAATTTATATTAATAATCATTTAGATTAATAACGAGAAAAGAGTTAATAATTAAATAGCATTATAAAGGCAAGTCATATATATACAGTAAATTCTGTACAAGTGTTAGTCAGTTTGGATTCTACAAGTGTCAGTATAGATGGTCCTACGCCTAGGACTGCGTCATTGCTGCGCCCATGTTATCTCGCTCGCAGTCAGTCAAGCGTGTAACGCTACACCAGTTGATTTCTTTTACGAGATTTCACGGCTCGACAAATCATAATAGAAAAATATAATTTCTTTAATTTTACTTTTTTTCATCTGAAATTTTTTTTAACATGTTGGTGAGATTTTTCTGATGAAAATGATATCAAACAGGATATAATTTGAACATTTACTTATTAACACGTTCACTGTCTGGCGTGACAGTATTATTCAAATTATGTCGTGTTTGATGTCATTTTCATCAGAAAAATCTCATCAATATGTTAAGAAAAATTTCGGGATAAAAAAACGTAAAATTAAAAAAGTTGGTATTTAAATCGCTTGGTTGCCTCAACTCACGTTTCATCCTTATCTTTTATTCGCTGTCCTTGTCTACGTTCGGCAAACTACAAAGGCGGGCGCGAGGCTCGAAAACGTAGTCCCTGACTCTACAAGTGTCAGGTTTAGATTCCTTGCGGACTTGTGGAGAATTTACACTGTGTGTTCGCGCGTGTGTGTGTGTGTGTGGTAAAATTGTAAAATTTTTAGGAATTTACTATCTACAAGATTGTAAAAAAAAAGCCAAAAACCGTTAGATCCCTTCACAATGAAATCCGTTGTGGACGGCCCAAGAAAGTAACGAAACGAGAAGAAAATGTGACCGCCAGTGAAAGGAAAATAGATCCAACTATTTCTGCTTCAAAGCTTGCTAAAATGGTTATTCATATTATTTGGAAAGCAAGTTCATCCTGAATTTTGCAGAAGAAATATCCTTCGAACTACCGAAGTGTTCGTACGTTTTCTTGTATTGTCCTTAAAGGGGGAATCCCATTCGACGGATAGAAAAAATTTATCTTTCTTTTCTTGCATAAATCGATAAGTTTATAATATCTTGAGAATATGTTCCCAAAGTTTTAGATCGGAATTCGAAGAATTAACAGAGCTATATTCCATTGAAACATAGCGCGTCACGCATGTAAGTATGCACATAATATACCGGAGAAAACTTTAAACGGATTTTTCTCAAAAACCAATTTTTTCAAATTTGTGTGCAGCATAACTCAAAAACTATTTAACCGATTTCTCTCTACCTTTGCAAACATTTACATAAATATCTCCTCCAGAAGGCAAACTACAAAAAATAATGAAATTGTTTAAACTAATGCGTGTAATTCCACAACGAAGTGAAAAGTTACGGCGTAAATCGAAATTTTTTGTCCAAACTGCCGCTATTTTGTCAATTTTGGAGTTATTTTCCTAAACTGAGGTTTGCTCTCTGCACAATTGCCTAGAGAACAGAACATTCTTTGAATTTTTTGTCTCAAAATAATAGAATAACCCCTATGCTGCACGCTGTACAAAAGCATTTTAGAAACACGGCCTGGCAAATGTTTAAATAACTCCTTGAGTACACTTTCATTTCTGCTCACTAATCGTTCTTTCTTTGGTCCATAAGTATAAAAAACTACCCTGAAAATTTCAAAAGAATCCGTCTCATAGTTTCCGCAGAAAACACTAACAAACTTTCATATAAATTAGTGCTCGTCGATTGGAGTTCCATCCTTAAGAGAGTTTAGCGTATTATAGTAAACTGAGTGCGTCGACTTCGTGTCCAAGACAAAGTGATTAAAATCCTGATTGTTGTACAAATCTCGTTACTATTGATGAGATCTTACGCAAATATATATATTTACACATATTAAAAAATAATTTAGAACAAAATGTCCAAGAATTAGGCTTAACCCTTTGCGGTCCGAATAGTCTAGTTACTCCATACTCATTTGGCCACTGTCGGGCAATACCGTGTAGTTTGCCTTTATTTCAATATTTCAGCGTGATATTAATTATAAAATATTAAGTTTCAGTATAATATTAACGCATCAAAAAAGGTTTATTATCGCTTATAATTTATAATTCATCATTGCATGATGTCTGAAGGTAAAAATTCCTATGTCGAGTCAAACTCGACATAAGATCGCAAAGGGTTAAGCGGGTATTCTAGTCTAGACTTTTCAAAAAATTCGATTTTCCTTTTTACATTTTCTGAAAGTATTTCCGAATTCGTAAAATTGACGAAGTTATAGATGGTTAAAGAAGACGACATGCAGCCCATAGTCACAGTATACCATTCTCATGTAACTGGTATGAGAAACTTTAAACGCGTTTTTCTCGAAACCATGTTTTTCTAAATGACTGACATGATATCTCAAGTTCTAGTTGTCCGATTGACTCCAAATTTTACATGCACCTTCAGTGGATGTGTCGTTATCGTCTGAACCAGAATTATACCAAAATATATATTTTTCTGATTTTTAGAGCCCCTGAAAGACGAAAAAAAATCGATATACAAAATTCAAAGTGCCGCCATTTTGTAAATTTTCACTAATTTTTTTCATTCTGGTTCACACCATAGTCACAGTCGTACTAATCAAGAATCCTTTTGGTTTTTTCATTTCGGATAAACAGAATGGGCGGAATCGTGTCAGCCAGTAGGACACTTTTTTTTTTAAGGGACCACACTGAATGATATATAATTCAGACAGTTTTGATTATTTTCACTTGAAAATAATTGTGAACTTTCTTAAAACATGAATAAATATGTATGCAAAATGCCGATACTGAGAAACTTATACTTTCCTTACAAACAAATCCCTAAGAAGGACTAAAAAATGACACTCTAGTCTAGAATACCCCCTTAACAGATAATTTTCATTTCTAACAGGACAATGACTCTATATCAGGGCTGCGTTCATTATCGGACCGCCGCATTCTAAGATGTTAATAACAAACCATAGAATTATTAAGGGAAAACACTAGCCAATCAGAGCGCGCGTAGAGCCTGCGCTCAGGAACGAAGAACAGAGGCTCATCCGCGCGCGATCGAAATGCATACCGATCGCTGTCAAAAAAATTTGACTTTGCACCGCTATTTTTATAAGGCTTAGAGAAATGGTTTTTTGCCGCGGATGAGTCTCTGCTTTTTCGTACCTGTGCGCGAGCTCTACGCGCGCTTTGATTGGCCAGTGTTTTTCGTTAATAATTCAAAAACGAAGCTTCAACCAACATTTTGGTAAAGGAAAAAGTTGTTCAGAGTCACCCCAGCAACCCCCCATTTCCGGGTGTTCGAGGAGTTACGGAACACCCTGTATAACGTATCGTACATTTTGGAAACACTCTCGCAAAGTCCAGACCTGAATGAAATTGAGAATTTATGAGCAGAAATTTCCAAAAGTCAATGCAAATGCACTATAAATTCCCGGGTAGAAAGTATAGAAGTTTGGGATAATATAGAACTAAGTATGACTGAAAATTTGGTGAACAGTACGGAACAGCGTTTCGAAGACGTGATAAGTGCTCTCGGTGGACCAACAAAATATTAAAAATTAGTATATTTGCGTACATAATACAACTAAGCTATAAAGTATAAGTCGTTCAAATACTTTTATGGCGTTCATATAGTCGGTATTTTCAAAAAATTCATTATAAATATTATTCATATTATCGGATGCTTTTCAAATTTCACATGTATAATCATGATACTTATATGTTGTTACTGGAATAAAAGCATTTTAGAATTCGTAATATGTATGACTTCATTTTCTTTAAACATTAAACATTTCACTGTGTGTTATTTGTAAAATATTTATTGTATATTATTTGTAGTAATTTTCTTCTAATGAAAATCGAAAACGGATTTTGAAAGTTCCATTCATACTACTTGAAAATTTTTAAATATTAAAAAGAAATTTCACACTTCATTTTAAATTATACCTACAGTGGGTCAAATAAGTCTTTGTACAATGTGATTTAGAAATTTTGAAGCAATAGTTAGCAATGATATTTTGTTTGCATTATTTGTATTCCTCTATATTTACCTATAAATTGTACAAAAAACTGCTATGATTTTATTAGTAATTAACTCGTAAATGTAAGTTCAAGATGAACAGAACAGAATCGAGATAAAAAAAATTTTCATACACCAACTATAAACAAAGCAAACAATGTACGAAAACAATGGAGCAATGCATCAAATATTGTTGCTGTGGACAATACTATGCCAGTACCGTTTTCATAAGCAAAGAAAGTAGATCTAAAACTAACAAAACTTAAAATTAATATGTGAACTAATGATGAAGTTAAGAGAAGAAGGAAAGTCATTTCAAGAAATTGTTGGTGTAGTAAAAAAATCACATTCAGGGTTGAACCAAAAACCATGTCTTCCAAAATTGGCTAAGATGGTTGAAACTGATTATAGTGTCAAAGTTGTGCTGGAAACAGTTCATACTATCATTAGGAAAGCAGGGTATAAAGGTTCTGTCAAAAACCTTTCGTTGGTAAAATGAATAAGAATAAATGAATGAATCTTGCAAAAGTTCATGCAGATAAATCAATAAATTTCTGGAATTCAGTATTATTTAGCGATAAAAGTAAATTCAACGTATTTAATTCGGATGGACGAGTTATAGTGTGGAGGAAATCCAACTTTCAAATAGAAACTAAAGATCTCTGCCTAACCGTGAAGCATGGTTATGGCAATGTTCTTGACTGAAAGTGCATGAGTACAGATTGACCAATAAAGATAATCTACATACATAAATTAAATCTTGGTCTATCATTTATCTTCCAGCAAGATAACGACCCTAAACATACCGCGAAGAAAGTTAAAAAGTGGTTCTTACATGCTGTACCCAACCTGCTTCATACACCTCCTAAATTACCCTATTTAAATCCAATTGAGCATTTATGGGATAAACTAGGCAAACGTATTAGAAATTTTAATATTAGAAACAATAAACAATTAAAACAAGCATTGTAAAAAGAGTGGAACAAAATTGAACCTGTAACGACAGCAAAATTAGTTGTTTTCGTATAAAAATGTATGAGAGAAGTACTCAAGGCCAAAGGAGGATCCATAAATCATTAGTTATAATCAAAATGCAAAAATTTGACTGTCTAAATTAAATTTATTTATATGTACACAGACTTTTTGGCTTAATTTTTGTTCAGTTACAATTTATATTTTATTTCTGTATCAATTAAGTGTCAAAAATTCATTCTTTTGTTATATCAACACTTAATACGTTACTTTTGAAGATACTCAAAAGAATTTTTATTCATTCATGTTATAGTTTAAGTTATAGTATAATAAATTAGTTCGAGCAAGATGAAGGAGACTTACTTGACCCACTGCATATACATACACAAGTATAAGATGAAAACCTGGTTATAGGTTAATAGCTCAATAATAATGTGAAATAAAACAGAATCGTATGAAATTTATTACTATTAGGAAAAATTTGACTTTAAAAATTACATTAACTTGATTTTAAATAAAATATTTCACAATTATAAATATAAAAGATTCTAAGTACCTCTCATCTGTTCATTTCAATTTAACAAAATATCTAAACAATTATCATGAATTATGAATATAATTTCAAAGTATTTTGTTTGCTTCTTCTTAATAAGAAGTGTATGTTTTTTATCAGTTATACTTTCTTTAATTCAAATATTTAAAAATATTTTTTAATTTGCATAAATAAAATCAAAATAATTATAAAATTTTCATGTTTGAGCTGAGAAAAAGATAACTAATTGATGGTACAAATTTAAATAATTTTTAATAAAAAAATGAAATTTTATCTTTATACAGGAAGATTCTAAAACCTGAGACAAGATGTCACTCTATTCCAAGCAAAAATGAGAAAAAAGATAGAAAATTTAAAGGGAAACTTTAAATGGTTGAACAGAGTCTACATTACAGTACTAAAATTGTTTCTGCTAATAATGCATATGCAATATGTACCATGCAATTGCATTTTTTTTAAACAAAGCTATATATTTCTTTAGATAAATCTTTTTCTAGACATTGCACTCATAAAAGTATTACAATAATGAGATAAAAAAATAACTAATTCACTAAATAAAATAATTTGATTATAATTGGTGTTTAAATGTTCCACTATCACAATTTAAACATTTTTATATCTTTCACAACATTATCGAGTTGTTTGGCAGTTATATAGTGTATAATAAAATAGTTAATTTTAATTCTGTTATAAATCATCCACAAAAACAAAAGGAAATGAATACACTTTATCTTCAAGAAAACACAGCAGATTTCAATCTTATGGCTTCAATGGCCAACTATTTCTATTTGTAAACTTTTGTCAAGTAGCTGGTTACATCGAACTTACAAGGAAACATTACTAAATAAAGAGCTTAGCGTAAATTCCAAGAAATTTTAGTACTGTTAATTGGTTAATCTGTGATAAGGAAAAAAATATGGATTAATAACTCATGTATCCAAAATTCCAAACCAAGTTAATACTATGAGTTAATACTAAATCTCATTTACTTTGTTTATGTTCCTTGCTATGATTATTTATATTCAAATATGTTCATTACGTTGATTAAGAATCCAATTGTTTGTAAATGTACATTTACCTGACTAGAAAAATTGTCTAATGAAATGTGAATCATTTGCTTCTTATTGCAAGAAAAATGGTTAAATCCATACTTGTTATATTTCATCATGTATTTTCCAAGCATGGTATGTGGAATAATATCTGTGGTATTTATGTAATTCTAAAATTTAAGAAACAAAATTTTAACTAATGCAGTATTCTCTTGCCATCTCATATTGAGGCAATAGGTTTAATAATTTAAATTCTTTCTATGACAAGGCCTGCAAAGTAACGTCACATTACTAGTTGTACAAAATTTTTGCTAGATTTAACCGAAGAACCATATTTTTTTACATTTTTCTCCTATTCATAAAAATAAAATATTACTGTATATACTTGTAGTATTTGTACATTTTTATCATACTTTGTAAATGTAGTAAACATATGAACATTTTTATTATTTGAAAAGGACTATAAAAATTGAGTAAATAAACATCCAAGAAATAAATGTCAAAAGAGTTACATCTTGCCTTAGTTTTTGGAATTATCCAATGTATTAGTCTATGTCACTATCAAATTTAAATTACATACAGGTATGTCATTATATAATACACAGAATAATTCAAATATATTTACCGATTTATCAAGCAGATGAAGCTTTTGTTTTTGAAAAATTTTTTGTTTTTTCTCCTTACATGTAACTGACATAGTTTTATGCTTTAATATGATGATATAGTAATATTATCATAAAATATTAAAGACAATATAAAGGTCTGTGGTTTATTTTGTCACAGTTCTTATTAATAATGTATCTAAAACGAATATGTATAATTATTATCATAATTAGTATATTGTTAGATTACTTATTTTTTTGTAATTATACACAATTTGAGTACTCAAAATTGAAAATCTTGTTCTACATACATTTAAATATTAAATTGATAAGAATATACATTACAAAATTTTAATATAAGGGTATATAATATCATATAACAAATGTGTAGCAAATCGGAAAATGTACTTTTTTATTGGAAAACAAAGTAAACTCAACTTACTGAATAATGTAAAATTTATTCACACCAAAATATACCAAATGTCAACTCAGACAACACTTAATAAGCCTTGTATTTGAGTACATCTTATAATGTAAAATAATATTGAATAGTAAACATGAGTAAAACTTTCATAACCTATGAATTTTAAAAATATTCTATTATTGTACTGAATTTATACCAACAAAAAAAAGTAAAACATTATATAAAGTATTTCAAAATTATGGAACAAACAAAAAAACGTAGTTTTATTATGTCCAAACATTAAAATGTTCTTACTATTTTCAAACTTGCACACTGAGATACATCGAGCTTTGTTGGATCCCTGGAACTAGGGATGTTCAAAGATCGATCTTATAAATCGATTCTCTGAGGATCGATTCTTTACCCTAAAAATCGAGAACCGACTTTACTTTCTTCAATTTGTTTTCCGTTACTAAGGAAGTTTTCTTACTACCAACTATATATATACATATATATAGATAATGACCTATGGTCCTTTCACGATAATCTTCTTAAAATTAAAATTGTGAATGCAGGGAAGCAATACCAAGATGAGGTGTAAACTAATTTGAAGCACTACTTGGATCAACCAATGATAAATCGCAATGAAAATTTAATATGTTATTCATGTGCAGTCCTCTGCTGCGTTTCCCCCTCCTAGGGATAGTTCTGCCTCAAGGCTAAGGAAGGCCATATTGCCAAGGGGGTCCTCTTGACTAGTTTTTTCAGGAAGGACAGAATTGTATCAGCACTCTTGGAGTATAGTTCAAAATACAAGGATTCACTCTCTTTAACCGCCCACGTGTATATTTTATTCCACCGCTCACCACCGTCATCCTGACCGTTTTTACCTTACATTCTACTTTCAAAAATAACAGCACGTATGTATATGCGTATATGCATACATATGTAGGGGAAGCACGGGTAACCCCGGACAGCGGGTAACTGCGGATAGTTGAATATTTCGATTATCCAACTGTAAGACACAGAATTAATAACAAAAACACAGTGAAGGCTGTTAAGTAAGTATATTTTTATTTTTCAATATACGCGGTTGCTACGATGGCTCGAGTGTCCGTCTCGTTTGACGGTTATAACAAAAGTGCCCTTTCCGCGTCCTATGCCTGCGTCGCTCCGAAAAACCGTTGTAGCCTCCTAGTCCAAACTGTCCTGGGAATGGGCTTAATTTATGACACCTTCAAGTATCCGCGCGCTTTCTCTTGCGGTGACCCTAGGTGACAAAGACCAGGCCACCACTTCGTCGCTTAAATCTCGCGTTCCTTACACAACTACATAAAGAAACAAATGACACATTGCCACGCATGTTCCTAGTGTTACGCTATCGCGTAAACGTAGCTTTAATCACACGTCATGCGTGCTCATGAATATAGCTTTAGGGTGGTCTTAATCTAGAGAGATCGACGCGCACAGCTGGACCGCAATTTGAATTGTCAATAATGTATGTCTCAAAAGATAGACTGTATCTGGAAATTGTCTACGGGTTAGATGCGTGGTACTGCGATGGAAAGTTAGAACTCGGGAACGGAAATGCTTTGTTATTGTAGTCGAAAGATTTTATTCAAGAACCGTAACCACTTGAGAGTTAAGTTTAAGTCACGTAGGCTTTCTCGACAGGATGTTTGTTTCGGGACTCAGAAATGTACGCTCGTCGTTCTGTTTTATATCTCAACGATATCAAACCGTGTCAACTAGATAGAACTCTAAGAGGGCCATAAATATTGTCAAGGGCTAGTTCTCGCGCGAATCGCTACACTTCTGCACACTTTCCCTCGCGCGTGCACATCACGTTGGCGGATATAACAGCGTGCGTTCTACCACTACCAACTAAGCGCTGCCATCACCATCGACTAACGAAGGATCGGGGGTGGAGTACGTGTAGGAGACGAAGCGCCGATCTATGGGGTGGAAACTGTCTCTCGATTGGACCACCAGGATCTGGCAGGAGGACCAGGGGAAGATCCAGATTCTGAGAGAACAAGAAGAGAGACCTCGCGTCCAAAAATTTCCAAAGTCATTCTTTCCAATTCTGTATCTCGAGTCTTGAAGTTTCGTTAATCTTAAAAGGTATTAAACAGTTGTGAAATATAGAAGCACAGTAAATTCTCTACAAGAGTCAGTAAGTTTGGATTCTACAAGTGACAGTATAGATAGTCCTACGCCTAGGCCTACGTTATTGCTGCGCCCATATTATCTCGCTGAGATTTTTCTGATAAAAATGATATCAAACACGATATAATTTGAACAACATTTACTTATTAACGCGTTCACTGTCACGCCAGATTTACAGATTGCTGTCAGGCGGCCACAAGAAAATACATTTTAAGCATAGGATTATAGTATTATGCTCTATAATTTTTTTTTTCAATTGAAAATAATGTCTAGCTAGCTATGACGTTCAAAATTTTTAGTTGACATTTATTTTATATTAATTATTCTAAACATTTGAAGCACTCCAGTCACTGATGACCACCATGGCCATATCGAGCAAACAATGTAATGTTAATACATATTGAGTGATTAATTTAATTTCATAACATATCGCTTTGGATGAATTACAAAAACAAATTGCTAAGAAATTACATTAAATACCTGTACACATTATCCGTCGAATGTAGAGGGAGAGCCACCGTTTATCACAGAGTCGGCCTACCTCCACGTAAAAAGAAAAAAAATGTAGGGTCGATTCCACAAGTGTCAGTAAAATGTAGGGTCGATTCGACAAGTGCCAGTAAAATGTAGGGTCGAT
>NW_017100297.1:16131-32329 GCF_001263275.1 Habropoda laboriosa | reverse complement strand
GAATTCGCGTTTTTTCTTTTGATTCTTTCAATTTTTCAATTGCATTACGCATTATTGCAATAATTTCTATCGTTACATTTGTATGTATTCAACGTTTGTTTGTTTTAGTGTCGTGAAATGAATTATATTACACATTTTCTCTATTCACACTGAATTTAAAGATTATAACGATTAAAAATCAAGTTGACCTGTGGTCATTTATCAAGAATAATCATAATAAAGCTGAAATTATTGTGTTAAATAATTTTTTTAATACGAATTAGGAATTTATTCAACGTTTGCTTGTTAGAATAGAACGATAAATTTAGTGTAAATATAGAAAACGTATAATATAATTTATTTCATGGTATTGTAACAAGCAAACGTTGAATAAATTCCTAATTCGTATTAAAAAAATTATTTAACACAATAATTTCAGCTTTATTATGATTATTCTTGATAAATGACCACAGGTCAACTTGATTTTTAATCGTTATAATCTTTAAATTCAGTGTGAATAGAGAAAATGTGTAATATAATTTATTTCATGGTATTGTAACAAGCAAACGTTGAATACATTTTTCATTCGTGTAAGAAGAATTATTTAACACGATAAATTTAGCTGTACTATGGTTATTTTTAATCTACGACCACAGGTCAACCTGATTTTTAATCCCTACGAAATTAATTTAACCACGAGTAAGTAACGAGAACGCTAAAACCTATGTTTCCATTGAAGAATATTGTAAAAACGTATAAATTGTTATATGCAATGTTATAACAAATTGTCGGAAGTATAAATTTTTAATAAAATTGTGAAAATTGATAAATTATACCGTGTTACGATATCGGAAATCTCCCGCGAAAATCTCCCGCGAAAATTTCCCGCCTGACCTAACCGACGATTTTGCTAATGACTTTGGGGAGAGGGTACCGCAGGTATATAAGGACCCGCCGATGTCCCGCGAAATCATTTACCCTTTATACTGGGCCCTAGACACTTCGCGGCGTATTTTGACCTGAAGGTTCTGAGATGTGAATAGAGTGGTCGGGGGCTACTAGCTAGTCTATGTCCACCCTGTACACACTCAGCCTTCTTGTAACACTTGTATACATTAGAATCAATTAGAATTTCTATTACTAATTATTAAACAAATTTTAACAATTACCGGCACTCGCTAGGCACGTAATATCAGACTTTAAATACTCGACTTCGAACTTCGGTTTAGTCATAATTCTATTAATGTTATAATAACGTATAATTTATTAATTTTCACAATTTTATTATTAATTTATACTTCCAAAAATTTGTTAAAACATTACATATTATTATTTATACATTTTTGCAAGTTTCTTTGACAAATAAGTACGTTTCAACGATCTTATTACTTTCTCGTTGTGAAATCAAGTTCGGAGGATTAAAAATCAGGTTGACCCTTGGTCGTAAATTTAAAATAGCCATAGTGAAGGTGAAATTATTATTTTAAATAAATGTTTCTATACGAATTAAGAATCTATTCAACGTTTGTTTGTTGCAATACCGTGAAATAAATTGTATTATATATTTTCTCAGTTTAGACTGAATTTAAAGTTCGTAAGGATTAGATATCAGGTTGACCTGTGGTCGTAGATTAAGAATAGCCATAGTGAAGGTAAAATTATTACGTTAAATAATTGTTTTTATACGAATTAAATATTTATTCAACGTTTATTTGTTGCAATACCGTGAAATAAATTGTATTATATATTTTTTCTGTTTACACTAAATTTAAAGTTTTGTTTACATGTTATAACAATTAGAATGTTGACGTTTTGCCGTTTCACGGTTTTTCCTCTGTTAATTATGTGTTTATAAATCATTTCAAACTAAAGCAGCACCATGCCCACCCTTAATTAAACCGTCTCAGTAGTTTACCGTAATTAATAATCTATTTTCGGAATTTATACGAGAATTTTTGAATTTTAGTAAATACTAGAGTCAGTGCATCGCGTATTGAAATAATAGCTTCATCCCTAGTTCGTTTATTATTGAATATTTTGACGGGTTTAACTTATGCTTGTCCCCAATTCTCGTCGCATATTTTATTCAAATTTTCTTATATTCTAGAATCGAGAAAGATATGAATTTGCGTTTTTCCTTTTGATTCTTTCAATTTTTCACTCTCGTTCTACGAAAGTTTACTTCCATAATAATATTGAAAATTTTTCTGGTGATTTGGTTTAGTAGTTAGTTGTGTTGTGTATTGCCAGCTGAAATATGAGCTATACTGACACTTGTAGAATCCAAACTGGCTGACACTTGTAGAGACATTACTGTATTATGAAATTAAATTAATCACTCAATAAGTATTATAAGTAAATGTTGTTCAAATTATGTCGTGTTTTATGTCATTTTCATCAGAAAAATCTCATCAATATGTTAAGAAAAATTTCGGGATGAAAAAACGTAAAATTAAAAAAGTTGATACTTAAATTGCTTGGTTGTCTCGACTGACGTTTCATGCTTATCTTTTATTCGCTGACCTTGTCTACGTTCGGCAAACTACAAAGGCGGGCGCGAGGCTCGAAAACGTAGTCCCTGACTCTACAAGTGTCAGGTTTAGCTTCCTTGCGGTCTGACACTTGTGGAGAATATACCGTACTAGTTGCAACGAAAAATCTTTCAAGTTTTATTTGAATATTCCCGCACTACAGCGAGCAGGGCGCGTCAGGGCTCCACGGACACCAACCCACTATCCCTTTTCCCGTGACTGTCGCAAAACACGCAACACTAGCGCTGAACACATTTTTCAGTTAGTTGTGTATCGATTAGCAAGGGATGATGATGAAAAGGGGTGTTCCTGTTCCAATCAAATTTTATCAAACCTTATTCTGAACTAAATGTAAGTACATATTCCTTTATGTTTTATTGATTTATATTTGGGCAATTAAATGTAGTTAAAAACCCTTGAACTTTTTTTAGTTTTTCTTTTGGTTTTGTAAAAATGGTTAATAAAAATATTGGATCACGATCTGATAACCCTGGACACTTTTATCTATTGCAAATTTGAAAATCGTACATTTTGGCATTAATATATTTCGTCCGTTTATATCTTTACAAGATTTTGTATAGTATAAATACTTTTATTTTAGAAACGGGTAAAAATACCAAAATTTAAAGGATGAATAGGCAATAAAGTTAAATGGGATTAAAATAACGTGAAAGACGCAGTTGTTTATGTTATGAACGCTGAATTATCAATAAGATTAGCTACTGAAAAATATAACGTGCCATGTAGTTCTCTGTAAGATAAAAAGCAGTCAAGAAATAATTCTTAAGCTGAAAGTACGTCGCTTTGACTCAACTTTTAATGAGGAATTTTCATGGCAACTTTATAATCACGTGAAACAATTTGACAATCACCTAGTGCCATTGACTAGAATAGAGTTTTTAAAACTAGCGTTTGATTTGGCAGAACGCCTTAATATTCCTCATAGATTCAGAATAGAGTTTTTAAAACTAGCGTTTGATTTGGCAGAACGTCTTAATATTCCTCATAGATTCAACAAAGAAGAAAGAATAGCATCAAGGCACTAGTTTGTGAAGTAACTTTCGAGGAAGAATCATAATGATAAATATATAATACTTAAATAACATAATAATCAATGATACAATAATATTTGCCACATTTATAAGAATATTTAACAGAAAAGTGAATAAAATAAATAAAAAGATTAATGTCCGGGGCTACCCTTCATTTTTTGAATCCTTAACACTAACGGCGAAAATTCACTGATTTTTTTCTTAAAGTTATATAAGAGATATACTAAAATTTTAGAATTATAGTGAAAGTAGAAGGTCTAAAATTCATTTTTTGGAAGCTTAGTTTGACTAAATACTTTTTGTTAGTATATTTTTTACTATTTCATTTAAGTGTCCAGAACTTCCTACTCTTCCCCTACATACATATGAATTTATATCATACTCTTTATGCCAAACCCATGAATGTGTAAATTTCTAGTTTGTGGTTAAGAATAGATATGAATATCTTTTTGTGTTCCTAACTATATGCCAAAGTAATTAAATCTTCATGTAACAACGCAATAATGATAATACTCTTATTAAGCTTGTTTAGAATTGCAGAGTTTAACATTTATGTAATTTAAAAGAATAGAGTTTAAAATTTATAAAGTTACACATTCATGACTTTAGCATAAGGGGACGATATGCAAGGTCTGTGTGGAAAGTATCCAATCTGTGGATATATCTTTTTAACTGGGTGTGCTGTTGACAACAAACAGCGTGTTGTAAACAATAACGAATTTTGAGATTTTTTCAGGTCCTTGAATGAAAATCCTATTTTTTAAAAAGTCAAATAACATTTAAAGTACCAATTTTTTATTGAAGTTATCAAATGACAAGATTTATATTTTTACAATAGAAGCTGCCTACCATGTTTATTAGCTCATAATTTTTTCAGATTTTTTGGAATAACGTCACATATTTTCAATGTAATACATTTCTTAAATTTACTTCCTTATAATATTATGCATTAACTAAATATTTGATTTTACATTTTTATCTTTGGTTATAGAATTATATTTCTTGATTACATATCTCATTCTTTTATTACAAAATTAACCAGAAAGCCTATGAAAACCTTATCTAAAAATAAATTAACAAAATAAAATTAACCATAATTTCTTACATTGTATTTATCATATTTCCAATATTTCCAAATATTTGTTGTGTTTCATTAATATTTGAGTGAATACAAAAGTACAAAAGATACAGAAATTTTCAATAAATCTGCGCAAAATATTATTCTGTTGGAATTACTGTATTCTTTCCATTCCTTCTTGATTGAATATTAAATATTGAAGCAGTACATTTTAAATTTTAAAAGAAGATAACAGAGCTACTTTAAGCTGTTTAAAATATATCTGAACTACTATCTGAACTGATATGTATTCATTATTATCGTAAATCTCTTGCATCAACACATCGTATTTTTGTTTTTATCAATACAACAAAGCATTTTAAAGATTTTATAAAGTTTATGTATTCAATTGGAAGCGCAGAGGAAGTCAAAGAATGTAGACAAATTGGTGTAAAAGCATGGAGTTAGAGGGGGATGAAAGTGTAGGTAGAATATCGCGGCACAGTCAATTCAGTTTACGCCAAGTCCTTACCGCAATTGAGACGTTCGTTATATTCGTTTAAAACGGACATGCGCGCCCCCGGAAATGGTTGCTAGGCGGGGTCTGCGGGGGGTGAAAGAGAGCTAGAATTCAGTCAATATCGTGTTGTGCTGTGAATAAATGTGGTGCGTGCACGTTTGTCCCCAATGTTCTAGAAAACATGTGAAATGTCGGAGTGAATCTTCCAATGTTATACGATTAATTTGACACAGAAGAAGCGAAGTTCCTTGTACGCTTTCGAAGCCTATTCCACATTGTCCATTGTACCATTGAACTTGCATACCTGGACATCTCTTTATGAATTACAAACTTCATACAGGTAAGTATTACTATGTATATTTGTATGCTATAAATTTTTTATTGGAACATTCACCGTTAATAATCTTTATATCTTAAATACAGTAAATCCTCTCACAATGTCCATACAGATGGTCCTACGCGTGGATTTACGTTGAACAGCGTTTTAATGTAGTAGTAATGCGTATAACATTACGCGACGCAGTTATTTTGACGAGATTTCACGTCTCGGCAGTTCATAATGGAATAATATAACTATTTTTTATCTAAAAATTATTTTAGCGTATTGGTGAAATTTTTCTGATTAAAATGAGATCAAACACGATATAATTTGAACAACATTTAATTATTAATACTTATTGATTTGTCGTCCTTATCTTCGTTCGGTAAACAACAAACGCGGGCGCGAGCTCGAAAAGAGTGTCCCTGCTTCCCAAATTGTCTTGTTTAGATTTTGTGCTGGTAGACACTGAAAAACATTACTGTATTGTTTTGTTGTTATTGTTTATGAGTTTACCTGCATCGACCGCTGTTGGTCATTAGCCAAGGATTTACTGTTTAAGGTGGCTTCCAAACCATCATCTGTAATGTTTTTACTTGACATATCGGTTCTTTCGTCCTTAGATGGGGCAAATTAAACGTGTTTGTAAGGCAAATTTGTGATAGATGGTATTCGTTTAGTAAAAGCAGATTATTTTAACGATCTTTGCTTGAATTATGTCACAAGTATAAATTGTAATATTCTTGTAATGACAAAAGGATGATCATGCACTTTGGATCATTATATTCATTTTACTTTCTCTTGTTTTTATGCAGTAAAGAAAATATTTCATTCTGTATCAAATAATTTTAATGAGGCTTATACAGGAAAAATCTTTGACTATATTGTAGTTTATTTAATAAAAAAGTGTATATACATTTCCTCCAAAAGGTCCTAAAAATATATCGTGATGCTTTTTGCTCTATCTCTTTTTAATATGGTTAATCATTCAAAAGGATATATTTCATGTCAGTTGCATGATTCATCTTCTATATTTTTCATATAAAGCTTATGCTTATAAATGATTTTGAAAATCCTTAAAATTATTGTTTATTTAAATTATTTCAAATCAATTTGATATCTTTAGAATAGAAAGTTTGCCCCTGTTAACGTTATTATTTATATTAGAAATAAAAATAGAGTAGAAAATATTTTATTAATTTGAAATTCTCTGTACATCAAATTATTTTGTCCTATATGTAATTTACCATGTCTTAAAAATTACAGTACATATTGATTGTTCTTTCTGTTCTTTTATTTGCAAAGTATGATAAACTAGAAGAGATAGTCTAAATATGGGCTAGCACTTTTATTTCAGGATTTATTGTCAAACCTGTGGATAATTTTTAAGATATAATACTTGATGTACTTATACCAATAGCATGTTTACTATATGATATGAAATTAAAATAATCTGAGTAAAAGCAACGTATGTTGCAAATTGTATATTTAAAATAAAAGGGAGAATTTTTAAAAAAGTGGTCTAAATATGAGCCATCTTTAAAATAATAGAAATGAAAAGTGAGAACTGCATATTTTCAAGTTGATATATTTAAAAACATGTTCAAAATGTAGATAAACTTAAATTTAAATGCTATTTGTATTATTTACAATCTATTTGCAATAGTAACAAACATATATATTTTTTTTAATATTCTATATATCTTTTTCTTTTGTCCTTCTTTTTAATGTTTTAGTATTTTTCTTATTACAATCCTCATAGGCACCGAATTGTAATATTGGCTAGCCCATATTAGCTTATATTATAGAGCTACCAACTTTGTAGCCCCTATTTAGATCATTTGGTCAGAAACACTTAGAGCTATGGTATTCATTACTAAATTTATACTAAAAAGAAACTTACAATGTCAGCAACGTAGTACTCTTAGTTAATTAGCTCTTAGTTTAATTGATTATTGCTTAAAAAATAAAACAAACTTACCTGAAAAATGTTTTAAAATAGCAAGATAAGAGAAATGACACATTTTGGTCATTTGGTTATTTGGTCATTGGTTATTTTGTTCATAAATCGTAGTTTCATCCTATTTTCAGTAGGGTGAAGCACCTAATATGATTCAATACTTCAACTAGCCCATATTTAGACCTCAGCCTATATTTAGATCATCTCCTCTATATAAACTGAAATCTTATCAAGTATAAAGATTTTGGCATGTGCAATAGCATTACATTTAAAATTATTATTCTATTAATTTCAATAAAATTTATGGAAAATACAATATTGTGCATAGTATGTATTTGTAATATAACTGAACTGATATACATTAACGAAGTTACTTTCTCTCTAAATTACTGTAATGAGTTTGATAGTCACGCTTATGCATAACGCCTTGCATAACATAATAATAACGCTCTAATGGTATTTCATATTCATCAGAATGCATGAAGGAAACAACCAATGTGGTGTCTTAATAGTGCTGGAAAAATTGTTAATGGAAAAAAGGAAGTATTAATATAATACGAGTTTATATTGTATTAATATTAATATTTTTAAATGAGTGGCTAAATTAATTATAAATTTTGTTCTAACTTTATATAAAGTGTTTGCGGTAAAATATTAGGTGAAGTAAAAAGTTCTGAGCTCTTTTTCGCTTTATTTCGACGATGAAATTAACATAGTTAGGATTATTCGATTTAGATCAAATATACGCCGCTTTGTTCGATAACTTTTGTCCATTTTGAAGGCAATTTCATAATTCCTATTGGCCAATTCTGGCCGCTTCTGGTCGATCGCCTGCTTCAGTCTGGTCAGTTGTTGACAATAGAGGTCCGAATTGAGTGTTTAGCCCGATAGGACCAAACACACAATAAAACCTTCTTGGCCGTTAATCCAGGCTTGGCGATCGTTTGGGGCGGCCCACCGCGATTGGACCACGATCTTTTTCGGCTGTTGTTCTCGTATGTGACCCATTTTTTATCGCCAGTCACCATCCTCTTCAAAAATGGGTCGATTTCGTTACGTTTCAACAAAGAATCGCAGGCATCAATTCGGTCCAAAAGGTTCTTTTGCGTCAATTCATGTGGCACCCATACATCGAGCTTCTTCTTGAGACCAGCCTTATGCAAATGGTTCCAAACGGTTTTCTGGCTAATCTTCAGTTCCTGGGCAATGGAATAAGTGCTCACATGCCGGTCCGACTCGACGATTTCCATGATTTTATCCACATTTTCGACGATTGGCCTACCAGAGCGTGCCTCATCTTCGACGTCCATATTACCAGAACGGAATCGTTGGAACCACCGCTTTGCTGTTGCATTCGATACTGTATTGGGTCCATAAACAGCACAAATTTTTTTGGCCGCCTGCTCCGCCTTTTCACCTTGGTCGTAGTGGTACTGAAGAATGTATCGAATTTTCTTTTTTTTACCTCCATTTTCGAACGCTGTAACACACAACTGGCCTCACCGAACACAAAACTGACAAAGAACTTTTTTGATGCGTAATATCACCTTGAAATCGCTGTATACTATGACTCGATGCGATGTGTACATCGTGAGATATGGCTCACTAAAGATGACTCCTTGTCAAGAGGAGAAACCACGTTTTCTCCATGTTCCGTCTCCCGAAACAATTAATCCTGGTGGTTCTGATATATTTTGTGCTTCTGCTGTTCGACGTTTTTCCTCAGTAGCCGCTTCGGACAATAATATAGAGCACACTTTCTCTGATGCGGTATGTAAATTTTTTATAATATCATTATAAACTGTCTTACTGGATATTTCCGTATGCCATTGTATCCGATGCCAAGTAACCTCATAGATACAACAATACGTCGATTTATTTCGTACGCATGATTTATGAGAGGACACGAATTTATATGTCGCGGTTTACAGTTTTCACAATTCACAACTAAATTGAATCCAAGTCCCCTAACACTTGTTTCACCAAAAGTAATGTTTGAATCACACGTTTTACACTTTATAATACTGCTTCAAGTTGTAAACAGTGATACAAATTCAATTATTCTGTATCCGTGGCTCGCACTTATAGGTACATACTTCCAACGAATTGCCAGTTAGTTTTCTAGCGGACGCACTTGTTGAAGCCGCTTTGCCTTCAACTTCATGGGGATTCTGTGGACGCTTACACGAGAAGTTGATGCACGCGAACCTTTTCTATTTATCCCTTTCGCCTTATCCATAACGAATACTTTTCACGGAACGCAAATCTCTATCGAAACGATGTACACTTCTACGCTGGCAAAACCAGAATGGCTACAAGAGTTTCGAATTTCTACTAACTAAAATGTTGAAAGCTAATTTACGAAAAGAGGGGACACATAATGGTAGACCCTTGTACCGTTAGAACCCTACACGCTTTGAACAATGAAAGACCCTCGGCCAAGGACCGATGTGTTACGGTACGCAGGTAGGTATACGGCTGGGCCCACATCGTTTGTACCCAAAAATAGGTTGTTTTATAGGCTGGGATCGTTTGCATCTTGTTTCCAAGACTTCAAACTACTATTTAAAACAAAAAAAAAGAAAAACGATTTTTTCAAAATTTCAAACTGTCCTACCCCCTTAAGATATTTATTAGGGGGACCGGAAAGTAATGTCGTTTTCTTACATTAAATTCAAACAGATAAATTCTTAACAAGTTTTTATTTCACATCAATGGTGTAATCACCCTCGTTATCAACAACCGTTTGCCATCTAGTGTGCAAATTTTCAATGCCGGATCGATAAAAATCAATTGGTTTTTGAACAAAATATCTGAAGATGGCATTTTGAATATCATCAAAATTTTCAAATTTTTTGCCATTTAGAAAGTGTTGTAGCGATCGGAATAAATGAAAATCCGGTGGTGCGATGTCGGGCGAGTATGGTGGGTGAGGCAGTACCTCCCACCCCAATTTATTAATTTTTTCCAGGGTTCGTCTTGCGCAGTGCGGTCTTGCATTATCGTGTTGGAGAATAACGCCTTTTCTGTTGACAATCGCTGGACACTTTTCAATTAAAGTCTGATTTACTCGATCCAATTGTTCACAGTAAAGGTCTGCATTTACAGTTTGTCCAGGTTTCAGCACTTGGAAATGCACGACCCCGCGTATACTCCACCAAACACACAAAAGCGCCTTTTTGGGGTGTAAACCTGGCTTAGCAGTACTTCGTGGCGTTTCATTCGGAGAGAGTCACTGCCTTTTGCGTTTTGGATTATCATAGAGGACCCATTTTTCATCTCCAGTGATCAAGGATCAAGCGATCGAAAAACGCTTTTGTATTGTGCCGTTGAAGCAATAAGTTGCATGTGGTGGATCGGTTAGATTTGTTTTCTTCCGACAGATTATGCGGGACCCAAACACCTGTTCTGCTTACTTTACCAATCTGCTGTAAATGTTCTTGGATGGTCGACCAAGGTTGGTTGAGAGTGCTTGACAATTCCTCGATTGTCTGACACGGATTTGCTTCCACTTCCGCTCTTAACATGTCATTGTCTAATGTTGTTGGTCTTCCTGATCGATACGAGTCGGAAAGATCAAAATTACCGGATCTGAACTTAGAAAACCTACCGCAAATGTTTTTGGTAGCAACTGTTGCGTTACTGCCCTTACGAAACTCAAAAAGCATACAATGTCGGATATGTACCTCTTCTGGTATTTGGCTGGCCATTTCACCCCAAATTGCAAAAAAAAAGTAATGTTTAATTGTTTACAAATAAACGAATCACTATAACCTTAAAATGTCTTTGGCACGACTTTGAAGAACACAATGAGCTAACAAATGACAATCAAACATTGGCATGCGCAGAAACGACATTACCTTCCGGTCCCCCTAATACATTTTACTTACATGTTCCGACATCACATGTCGTGTTCAAAATGATGGCCATTTGCATTGATGCAATGCTGAAGCCTCGTGATAAATGATCTGTACGCGTGTTCTATTTCCTGTGGCGTAATTAAAGCACATGCCGCAGTAATTCTTTGCCTCGTATCTTGTCGCGTCGTGGGTTTATCATTGTACACCTATACAATATTTTTTAATCTCCCCCATAGATAGAAATGTAATGGAGTAAGATCCGGAGAACAAGCTGGCCATTTTACGGTTCCCCTTCGTCCGATCCAACGTCGCGGAAATTTTAATTCTAGCGTTGCCCTTGCAATTATTATTATTATTAAATAATACAATTAACGGGCTATGCCCTTTTATACAAACTTATACTGCTAGTACAGACACATTTATACAATATTAATCTACATTTATTATACAATACTTCAGCCATTCTAAGGACTTGTTGAAGATTCCTTTTGAGGGTGGCTAGTGATACATTAAAAAGGTCTACTTCATACATAAGGGAATTGTATAAAGTAGAAATGCGATTTACTGGATCAGATATACTGTATTTCGATTTGTGCGTTGGAATGTGAAAAGTCGCTCTACTTCTTAAATGTCTAGATGGTGCGTAGAAATTTACAGATCTCAATAGTGATGTAGTACAATCAATATTATTATTTATTAATTTATGCAAAGAGGTACAGTCGAGAATTATTCTACGCTATTTAAATGTGTTCAAACGAAGCTCCTCCAACAAGGGTGCATAATTATGATCATCGTATCGCATAGGACGTTGTAACTTATATGCACAAAATCTTAAGAATTTATGCTGCACTCCCTCAATCATTTTGATGTAAATACTTGCCTACCAATGGTGACCAAATTACAGAGGCGTACTCTAACGACGGACGGACAAAAGTAATATAGAGGAAACGAATAGTGTCGATGTTACGAAATTCATTGGAGAAGCGTATTAAGAATCCGAGTATTTCCATTGTGGAATTAGCTACGATTGATATGTTTCGAAAAAAAGTTCATCTTTTCGCCTGCTCACGAACATTCTTCCATGACTATTTTAATCGAATCATCGTTTCATCGGTCCACAGTATTTTTGACCAGAATGTTAGAGGTTTTAGAATATGTGTATAATAAAAATTCATCATTTTTTTAAATATTCTGCTTATTTAAATATGGTACTTTCCTTGTAGAACGTCCATGTTTTTCGGCTGCGCGTAATAATCGCCGCCTTGTTGTCTGCGTTGACGGTGGGTTCCAATTTTCATCTTCAAGTTGCTCACGAATGGATCTGATAATGAAATATTTACTATTCTTTTATCCATTCGATTATCTGTAATTCGAGGCCGTCCTGATTTGGGGGCAGTTGATACCCTTCAATTTTTCTCGAAAGCCTTAACTATTTTAACCCTTTACACTCATTCATATTACCAGCAACTCGAAGCAATTTCAGTGGAAAGATTATATTCACATATAAGTAAATGATATGCGCATTAAAAGAAAAGTCATTGTTGTATGTTATTGTTTTTTTCATTGATTATGGATACAAATGTTATAATATATAAAAAACAAACAAAAAATTACAAAATTATTACATTTTGTAATCGTCCAAGGTGTGATACCTCTTGAAGCAATCGCCAATATGTAATCTTGGCTTTTCTATACAGGTATCACAAAAATAATGTGTCTGCCGTCTTTCGCCCGGAATTTTTCTATTAGAACACACTACACAATCTTTCTTGGTTCCAGAACGTATGATGTGTAGGTGGTTGTTGAGCCTGCCCTCCGTATTTGGTGTGTAAATGGAGTCTCGAGATGTGCTGTTTTGTCGAAAATTCCCAACCAATTGGTCCACCAACAATTTTACAAACTTCAAATGTGACATTGGTTTTTCATTATTTATTTTTTTTAACAGAAGTGTACAATATGTATGAGTTTACTATACACATTTCTGTGGTTGTATAACACTTGATAATAAGTTAAATACCAATATATTTTATAACAATAACTATAAACAGAGGTAAAAAGGAATAATGATAATTTGATCAACGCTCTCTAAATATATCTCCCAATAAATTCTCACGTACTCACTGATATCAATAACAACGCGCTTCACCTGTTTTTCCCCCAGTTACCCT
This sequence comes from Habropoda laboriosa, assembly GCF_001263275.1. Lineage (NCBI taxonomy): Eukaryota > Metazoa > Arthropoda > Insecta > Hymenoptera > Apidae > Habropoda > Habropoda laboriosa. The sequence continues at coordinate 18,883 of NW_017100297.1, read as the reverse complement.
GTATGATCCGCTCGTTTACCAAATCTCGAGACGATTCGGCATACTCACTACATTCACGCCATCACTCACATCTTATTATTAAACCAATTCCACAATTTCCATCCCCCTGAAAAATAGTTTTCTCCACCATTTCAGGGATTTTCTTAAAAAACAATATGTTGCAGCATATTGGTCGGCCCGATCTACTCCACGCATATTCTTTGTATAATCAATAACAATTTTAGGTTTTTGTATACTGACTAATTCACCACCACGTACTCTTCTATCAATAGTATCGTACTCCGATATCAAACCCGCTTCATTATAGGTACTTAACAAAGTTACAGTCCTTTTGTCCTTCCATGCGAGGACTAGGGTTTTGCCTTTTCTGTGGGCCACTGTTTTTCTGCCCCTTACAAATCTCGGTTTTTTTATTACCATTGGTAAATATTTCCTATTTGTTTTTATTGTGCCGGTAAGGAAACAATTCATCTTTAGCAGTTCTTCAGCAAGGGGTATACTTGTATAATACCTGTCGGTATACATGTGATAACCTTTAGCATGAGGAACATTGTCCAATAGTTTTCTATACAGGTCTAAGGGAATTCTGGAACTGACAGGCAGATCAGGTCTTATCAGATTTTCAGAAGTAATACTGCCGTAATGAGGCAAAACCGAATAAACATAACCGGTATTTGAGTCAGCCAGAACGTAAATTCTGATTCCCCATTTAGTGGGTTTAGCTGGGTTATATGTCATAAAACATATTTTCCCCTTGAATTTTATAATGGATTCATCAACGCAAATCGACTTATAAGGTATAAAATGTTCGGAAAATTTTGAGTTGATGTATTGTAAAAAGCTATTAGCCTTTTGAATGCGGGGCCTTATACAGGTATTTCTGCCTACTGGTGCATTTTTCTGTAAATGAAGCATCCAGAATATTTGTTGAAATCTGTCTCGGGTAAATATGTCTGAATAGAATGGAATTTTACTGGTGAATTTGGTAGACCAATATTCCTGGAGATTTGCAACCTGCATGGTTCCCATATTCAAGATCACTCCAACGAAGGCCAGAAATTCTTTCCGATTAACATCACTCCATGTATTCCATATTGATCTCTTTGACAATTGCTTTCCTCGCAGTTTTGAATTTGCATAATCATTTGTCTCTTTTATTATGGAATCAATCAATGTATCCGTAAAGTATAATCGAAAAAAATCTAATGGTTCTTTTATATTGTTGGAAATTTGTGGTCCGGCAATTTGGGGTGAAATATCGAAATCCATAGAAGATGGAATATTATCCACTTCCGAAACATCTATCCATTCGTCATTTTCAGTTGAATCTGCTATGTCTTCCTCAATTTCTCCACTATCAATTTCAATTCTTCTAATGGTTCTTTTATATTGTTGGAAATTTGTGGTCCGGCAATTCGGGGTGAAATATCGAAATCTATAGGAGATGGAATATTATCCACTTCCGAAACATCTATCTATTCGTCATTTTCAGTTGAATCTGCTATGTCTTCCTCATTTTCTCCATTTATTGTTACGTTCACTATAAACTTCAAATTCTAATTCATCGTTACTACTTTCAATATCACTGTAATTTTCACAAATTTTTCTTTTATTTGCCATATCGGGGATATAAATTTGAATTCAGAATATAAAAACAACAGATAAACTCGAATCTGATACACTCTACTACTGAATAACAGGACTGACTTAACTCATTTGCATCCAAGTGCGGAATATTCCTCGAGCCGCGACTGTCTGCTGTTATCGAGAGCGTAATGATCCGCGATCCGCGACCGTCTGTTGTCACCAAGAGCGGAATATCCTATACACAATAGTTTTTACGATTTGTCTTTGTCCTTATGTTATGAACTGAAAATTATTTGCATTGTCTCCGTAGCGGAGCCCTCGAGTTTGAAGACAAATTTTAAATGGCTCCGCTCCGGAGCCCTCAAGTGCAAAGGGTTAATGATGGCTGCTGCAGATTTATTAAAAAATTTAGCAATTTGCTTGTACGACTTGTCCTCGTGTTTCATTTTCATGACAATTCTCCGTTCTTTATTTGTCAAATGTTTGTCCTGTGCTGTCCCTGCCGGATGTTGCTGTCGCCACAATTTAACCCTTTGACTACGGCAGACTTTGAGACGTGCCAGCTGTACCATACGGTAGGTTTTCAGTCGCAACCTACACCGAGAACGGCAAAATTTTTCGTTAGACGTGCATTTATGAGAAAGTATGTATATTGAAATAATCGAAACACTGAAAAAAACCAATATTTATTTATTCGTATTCTGTATTAAATTGTTATGGCACATACTAAAAATTTTACATCAACTTTAAGGTTTTTTCCACAATATATCTAATAATATAGTAAAGAGTCTAGATAAATACATAATCCTACATCACATTTCTTGCATTCGTAATGCGTCTCCCTTCTTCTGTCTTGTTTCCTACACACTATACATTTGCGCCTTGCGTTTTTTCGAATTCACGAACTTTGTGGAAGCCAAAATATTGGTCCTTAGAGCCGGCTTGTGTGAACTGTGGACAGTGCCAGTCAAAGTTATTGGACTGTGATAATTAACGATCATTATCAACTTTTGCAACTTGGGATTCATCCTACTGGCGGTTGTATACATCTGAGACTCTAGTCCCTGACGTACTTCCGGAAGTACCAACCATTCACACCAACGACACAGCTTCTATACCAGGATGACTACAACCAACGGGAAAGTAGCAAGAACGCGGTTGCTGA
>NW_017100297.1:6043-16062 GCF_001263275.1 Habropoda laboriosa | reverse complement strand
CCTCACGTGACCGTAAGTCAAACATAGTTCAACCAAGTTAACATAGATAAAGAAAATGAAGTCTACATTAGAAGCATCTATTTCTGAACACAGACTAATTAAAGTGTCTTTAACGCGTTTCAAGGGTATTGTCGGATGATATGATGAGTCAAAATCATATAGCCCATTGCAAAAACGGTTATAAAAATTTGAAGCAGTATAAGAAAGATTCGAGACTGCAGGCCAGAATAGAAGAACATGCACTATGCAGAGCTGGAAATATTTCTCACGGGGCAAGAGGGGGAACTTCCCTCGCGCCGCCTAAAAGCTCAAACCTTAGAGAAGTTGGGCTTATGGGGATGTGATCCAATCAGACCTGCATTCCTTTCAGGAGCAATCTTTCCAGCTCTGCGGAGTAGAAGGGGTCCCTTGCCCTATACCGTGGAGCGCGAGAAATTTGGAAACGGGTATTTTCAGATTGTGACTGCGGCTGGGACCTAATTAATCGTATGCAGCCACAATCTCGAAATCCCAACATTTCGACACTTCAAATTCTCACGCCTAGCCCATCGACTTTTATTACTGGACCGCGTATGAAATTTCATTATTTGCACTCGTCGATAAAGGGTAACGCGGCATCAGTCATTAACACGTTCAGGACGGCAGAGAAATTCACGAAACGCTCACTATTGCCAGCGTTTCTTATGATTCAAGTGTGCGTTATTATTGATACTTAATTTTTCAGTATGTAACCTGAAAATGTGGTATTCCACTGTTGGATCACACCGTATATTCAATTTTTTTTGCCATCATTTTGAATGGGTCACGTCAGCAAACAGGAACATCGATGACCCACCGGTGAGTCACACCGTCCTGAAAGTGTTAATTCATTCTGCCTCTCCGAAGCCAACTACCTTCCAGCGTGGAAGACGTTGAAAGTTGAAGAACACCACGATTTGCACGTATTGTGGAAGGTACTTGACTAAAGAGACTTTAACCGGACTGCGACAACTTATTTTGACTACTGAAAACTACTTAAGCGCACTGACCTCACTCGGCGAACTGAAAAAATAATGTGGCAGTATGGTAGTGTACTTATTAACTACGAAACTAGACAATGTTACGCGGCGCGAATGGAAACGCATAGCGTCGGACATTCGGGGTAGTCTTTGCGCAACAGCATAAAATTTCTCGAAAAACACTGCAGGTATCTTGAGATGGTCAGCGCGGACAAAGCGATGTTTATACACAAGCAAACTATCGCCAGAGAAACGAAGACAAATCGACACAGAATCGTCACTGCTCCTCTCGCAAATTTGGCACCGGCATGTTTACTGTGTAAAGGGGAACATCGATTATACAACTGCAACATCTTCCTGAAATTATCACCGACAGCAAGATACAAGAACTACGCGCATGTGTCAACTGTTTACGGATGGAACACAGGACTGTAGATTGTACACGTGGAACATGCCGAAAATGTTTGAAAAGTCATCATACTCTTTTACATATTAACCATGCCACACCTGAACCGTCCCTGGTCATAAAGGCATCGTTTCCTTCGCACGGTCATTCATCAAAGAACAATGTACGTACGTCCATAAGCTTGCCCCGAGACCATACTGCGACACAATCATATGTTTCTCACGGGACAAATACTTGCTCCATGCTGAGTCCTGCCGTATAACACACCAAGGAATGAAGGATTAGTCAAAAAATTAGGACTTCCGTGTACCAACACACACCTTAAGGTCTCGGGTATAGACCAACTGGCACATCGATTAAACTATCAAATTTAACGAACTCGATAAGTTAATTACATGCCACGCACTATTGAAGATCACGGACAAAATTCCTAACCTTGCATTGACTCATCATCAATGCCCATTCCAACTAATTCTATGTTGGCAGATCTCCAATATAATCGACCAGGAGAAATTGAGAACTCGATAAGTTAATTACATGCCACGCACTATTGAAGATCACGGACAAAATTCCTAACCTTGCCATTGACTCATCATCAATGCCCATTCCAACTAATTCTATGTTGGCAGATCTCCAATATAATCGACCAGGAGAAATTGATATGATAATTGGGGCAGGTTTGTTCTCGGATATATTATGTATCGAATGTCATTCTTTAGAACGAAACCTTCCGTCGTTACAAAAAATTCAATTCGGTTGGATCGTTGTGGGTAACTTGCACTTGTCTCTACTCACAACACACAAGGGCGCGCAAGTTGTCACATAGTGATCAGCCAACAATTGCACGACTAGATGGCTAGGTTTTGGAAGAAGCGAAAGACCTAAGGACCTAAAAACATGCTTATCCTGGATTTTCGGTGCCTCATTTCTGGAACTTTGTAAATGGGCCACTAATGATAAACGTATATTGCAAGCAACGAAATTTCAACCAAGGGTTCATCAAGTATTCACAGAAAGAGATTCAGAAACTCTTGGTTTTTGCTGGGAATCGGAAATGGATATATTTCCATACACTGTTCACGAGATTTTATAGTGATCAGCCAACAATTGCACGACTAGATGGCTAGGTTTTGGAAGAAGCGAAAGACCTAAGACTTAAAAACATGCTTATCCTGGATTTTCGGTGCCTCATTTCTGGAACTTTGTAAATGGGCCACCAATGATAAACGTATATTGCAAGCAACGAAATTTCAACCAAGAGTTTATCAAGTAGTCACAGGAAGAGATTCAGAAACTCTTGGTTTTTGCTGGGAATCGGAAATGGATATATTTCTATACACGGTTCACGAGATTTCAAGTCGACATGTCACCGAGTGGATATTATAGCAGATCTTGTAGATCTTTAACCCCCTCTGACTTATTGAACCAGTCACAATTCAAGCAAAAATATTCTTGCAAGAACTGTGGCAATTGCAAATTTCATGGAACAAATCTCTATCTCAGTATCTGCACTCACAATGAATATCCTTTCGGGCCGAACTTCAAGGGATTAATCACATAATCATTCCGAGAAGTGCGCTACCTACAAGGACATCAAGGGTCGAAGTGCACGGATTCTGTGATGCTTCAGACGAGGCGTTACGACACTGGACGAGAATGAACAATGGACTTCACATTTGTTGTGCGGTAAATCGCGAGTAGCACCGTTAAGAAGTGTCAGCTTACCGCGATTGGAGTTATGTGGGGCATCGCTGCTTGCAGAACTAATCGCGCAAATTAGAAATTCTATGAAAATTATATACGACGAGTATTACTGGACTGACTCGACGATCATCCTTACTTGGATAAGGGTATCGCCCCATAAATGGAAAAACTTCGGCGCCAATAGACTGTCGTGATATGTACAGGAACTTTCGCGAGGAGTTTTGTCATATGTGTCTTCAAATGATAATCCCGCAGACATCATATCGCGTGGAATCAATCCCTCCGAATTAATTAGTGCCGATCTCTAGTGGCATGCATGGTAACACGGCCAATTGGACCTTTGAATACGAACATCACTCGATGCCAGACCAACTAGCTGAGAAAGCTGAAGCGGTCCATACATTGACTGGTGATATAAGATTTCTTTCATAAATTTTCATCGTCATCAAAATTACTACGTATGGCTGCCTATTGTCTGCAATTTGTCCAGAATACTCGAACGCGCATCCATAATCGTGTGACACGTTGAATCAAGAAAAGGGGAATACCCCATTTATCTACAAAGAAGCTAGACCAAACTGAATTTACTCTGATGCGTAGACTTCAGTCAGACTACCTTTCGTGTGAACATAAGCATCTAAAATTAAGACAACCAGTTTCAAATTCAAGCCCTGTGCACTGTTTGGATCTATTCCTGGATCAAACTGGATTAATCAGCGTGGGCGGTAGATAGAGACATGCGAGGATTTGGTTTTCTCTGAAACATCCAGCTATACTGCCAGCAAAACATCACACCACGAAGCTGATCATAAGACAGCCGACACAGCGAACATTTACGCCTTTTTCACGCGGGTTGTCATACAACTACTTGTTTACTGCATACACGATACTGACCGTTAGGTAGAAAAAATTCAGTAAAAGGTATATTTGGAAATTGCATAGACTGTTTTAATGTTAGACTCGTTACTACGACTAACATCATGTGAGATCTACCTGCAGCAAGGACTACGCCAACCCGGCCTTTCTTTACCTGCGGTGTTGATTACGTACGTCCGGTATTCATTAAGAAAAGGACTCGTGCAAGGACTACTTTGAAGGCGTACCTATGTATTTTCGTTTGCTGTACAACCAAAATTTTATTCATATGTAATTGGCACACAACTTAACTACCGAGGCATTCTTAAATGGCCTGCTATGATTAATTTCGCGTCAGAAACTGTGCCATAGTATATATTCAGACAATAGAACTAATGGGTTTAACGAACTAAATGACGGACGCTAATGAACGAATTACGAAATTTCTACCTGACAATCACATTCAGCTGCAGGTACTGCAAACTATTCAGGGCTTTTAATACCTCCTCATGCTCCACGTTTCGGGGTTTTATCGGAAGTGGCAGTTAAATCCGTAAAATACCATTTGAGACAAGTTATTGGCGAAACTCGATTAAGATACGAAGAATTATAAACCATGCTAATTCAGGTTGAGGCATGTTTGAATTCCCGACCTATATCTCCCGTATTCAACGATTCCACCGATCTATCTCCTTTAACGCCGGGACATTTTTTAATCGGCAATTCCATCATATCATTTCCCGATCACAATCTTCTATCCATCCCAGCGAATTGATTCAATCGTTATCAGCACGTCCGAAGAACGTTACAGCACTTTTCACTGCGCTGACTGCTCGAATACCTACACCTAATGCAGCGAAGGACAAAGTTGTGTGCAATATCCCACTCACAGATTGGACCAGAGTCCTTAGTGAATATACAAACAGCCAGAAATGTTGCAATTAGTTATGTTGTGTGCATAGTAGTGTTGGATAACCGACCGCCTATTGATATTGAGTCACGAAGTCACTCTTAAGCCCAGATTAACTCCATAACACCGAAAAACAAGTTACTCATCGATCGCTAACTGTCCCTTCAAAGTCCTGTCCAGCAATTCGTCACCAGAATCAAGTTCACCTTCTCCCTTAAATCCCTTCCTTATAAGTATACCCGAAAAATCCCTTAGAAGATCATTATAGTAGAAACCAAGCGAGTATAGTTAAGAGCGGTCGATCTAGTACACGGCAGAAAACTACAGCGTCTCTTCTTTTCGTGAAGTTCGCGCGTTGTTAATTCGGAGTCCGGGAATATAAGTGTCATCGTTAAAATAAAAATTATATTGTTGAAATATAATCGATATCAACTTTCCTCCTCGGATTCCAACAGTAGAATGTGTATGCTTCGGTGCAAAACTCCATATTAGAGAATTGAGACTCTCGTTACTATTTTAGGTGTTGGCTCCCACACATGTTTCTAGTAATTCATATGAGCTCAAATCCTCATGAATGGGCTTTATTTTTAAGAGTACTTCTTCCTTTAGAGGCGTTTTATTATCTGTGGAAGATGCCAGCGTACCCGCAGCCTCTGCTTTACGTCACTTGCACCAACTATTGGATTTTCGTGTGACGAGCTCATATGAAAATACGTTGCCCATATGCCATTTTTTATCTTTTCAATGGCATCGGGATTTCTTCTATTAGGTTGTTGCGAATGAAATGGCCGTTTTTGAATCTTTAACGTAAACTTTTATTTTACAAGCTTTATTCACATTCCATTAATCGAAATAATTTCCATCGACATCAATGCACTTCTTCCATCGCGATGCAAGTGCCCCAATGCCTTTCTGGAAGAAATCTATAATGAACGTGAGGCAATAAATTCATCAAATGCAGTTTTTACAGCACATTCTTCTTTGAACATTTTTCCATTCAAAAAGTCATCTAGGTGCTTGAAGAAATTGTAATCAGTAGGTGAGAGGTCAGCCGAATAAGGAGGGTGAGGAAGAACTTCACACTTCAACTCTGCTAATTTTTTTACAGTTTGTTTCGCAATATGTGGCCGAGCATTGTCGTGAAGCAATAACACACCACGTCTATTGACTAATGCCGGCTGTTGAACACACAGTTTTTCGTACATTATATCAATTTCCTGACAGTATTTATCAGCATTTATGGTTTCACCTTTTTTAAAAATGAATAATGTGCAACATCCTTTGCTGACCACCAGACAGACACCAATGTCTTACGCGAATGAAGGTTCGGTTTCGGCATATGTTTTGGAGTTTCATCTGCGTCCAGCCACTGTGCAGAACGTCGTCGATTGTCGTAGAGAATCCATTTTTCGTCACAGATAATTATCCTGTTTAACACATTGGCGACGGGGCGTTCGGAGCCGCGTTTGACGTGGGAAATAACTGGTATAACTTTTTAACTAATTAATATTTCACAAAGGAATTTTGGGGAAAGGTGGAAATAACTTTTGTGCGTAAAAATGTATACTTTTTAAAGTGCAAACGTCAGAGGTTCTCAACCTTTTTATTATTTGTTAAGAAATACATATTTATTATTCTTCTTACGGTAACATATAAAAATTAATATTTTTTCTTCGTATGGTACGTTTGGAAACAGTTACCAAGATGTAACGGTACGTTACAATCTTTACACATATAACAAGTCTCTCGACGTCTGTTATGTGAATAACACACACGACACCTTCTTCTGACTTTCTTATTTTTGCTCAAAATTCTTACAGGTTCGTGTTGTTTCATATTTCCTGTCAGTCTTTCCGGTGGATCGAAGCGAGGTGCTCGTGCGGAAGTTGATAGTTCTAGCCATGCTTCAGCTATATTCAGCATGAAATCGTGGAATCTCATTTTTGACTGTGGATTAAGAATTTGAAAGATGCGGAATGAATTAAATAAGGCGCAGTGAAGAAGATAGAAAAATACTTTTTTAGTCCATTTCAGAGTTTTTCTAAAGATAGGGTTGTATGCGAGATATTGATCGGCAAGGTCGACACCATTCATATATTGATTGTAATCTATTATACAATGAGGTTTTTGGATAGGAAGCCTCGTGTTGCGGTCAATTTTATTCGAATTTATCATTTTAGCGTTATGAATGGTAGAGATCATTTGAATATTGCGTTTTTTTCCACTCTTCCATATCTGGAGCATAATTTCTCCTTTTCTCTTGTGGCATGTTTCTCCACGTTGTAGTTGTACGTCTTTTAAAGAATTTGGGATTCTCCGATTTGTTCTTATTGTCCCATAAAGTCTGACCTTTGTGATAATAATATAGAAGCTAAATTTATACTATTGTAAAAGTTATCTGCATATAGATGATGCCATTTGTTTAGGTATTGATCCATTACGTTCATGATGGTGTTCTCCAACTTGACATTCTTTCCACAATAAAGAATACAAATTACAAATATATCCTGTTTTGGACTCGCAAACCATTCTATTGAGAATGCCATATTTTATAATTTTACTAGGGTTGTAAACTCGGAATTGAAGTCTTCCCCTCCATGGGGAATAGATTCTGTCCTGGTTCATATACACTTTTCAATTTATCTAGAAAATAATCTATAATTTCCTGCACTTTTATTAGCTTGTTTTTATTTGCATGGACAACTGTGTTATTAGTGAAATGCAGGAAAGTACAAATTTGTAAAAACCGATCTCTACTCATAGTATTGCCAAAAACTGAAGTTGCTATAAGTGGATTTGTGGACCAATAATTGTGTATCTTGTTTTTCCTCACTAAGCCTATAATTATTATAAGGGCAAATGCTTTCTTAATTTCCAGAACTGTGACATCGACCCATTTAGATCTATGTGCAGGATTTTTATATCTGTGGCTATTTGTGTTATGATAACGATTTGTTTCAAGCACAATTTTTTCAAATAAATCATCCCCAATGAATAAAGAGGTCACATCCGCAACACTTTGAGGATTGTCTGGAAAGATTTTCACTCCAGTAATACCTTCGAATTGTTCGTTATGTCTTCCCGGGACTTTGAGGATTGTCTGGAAAGATTTTCACTCCAGTAATACCTTCGAATTGTTCGTTATGTCTTTCCGGATCAAATTCCGACCAATCCGTATTATTTTCTTCTATTTCTATTTCTTCTTCACTTGATGACGACGAGGAAAGCACACGTAATAAACCCTCCCTACGTCGTAACGGTACAATACAGAGTCTTCACTGTCATTTTCAGCGACGTCTGATAAAGTCTTCACAGATATCCGAAAGGAATTCTTCCTCCATTTTTTGGATTTTTAGAAAAATATAACAAATAAAATTTTTACTATTCAAACACAGGAAAGCACTGACTGCTCAGAAACACATACGATAGTTGTTGCGAGCGTTCGACCTTGTGCGGTTCTGAGCTCGCTATGGTTCTGCTTTGAATTAAAAATTCTGAACCTCGTTGAAAATGGATACAGACACTGTTCTTTTTCGTCGTTCCTTAGGTGATGTTTATTCGTAATCTGAGACCTTTCGGTTGTGAGGTGACTTAAGTCACGTTCGGGGGATGAGACCCGCGGATAAGTTGATTGACATGTATCGAGTTGGCGAAGAGAGGTGGTTGAAATATGCTATTGGTTAATCATAGTCTGTATTTTGAAGAAAAGGTAACCGCCCTCTCGCCGATGGTCACTTGCAGGTACAGAAGTGCCTTCGAGCGACGCACGTGAGATATCCGTGTGTCTCCGTGCGACGCAATAATAGTTGCAAAGGCCAAGAACAGACTAAAAGATTTTACTCTTGCCCTGTCAATGCAGGGTCACTGTACCAACCATAAAGAAATATCTTATTCTGATATAAACAGAGTTACTTGAAATCTGTCACTATGGTCTGAAGCAACGCCCAAGCGTCGAATGTGTACCTCATCACGCTAACGTTGTATATACAGTCACGGTATCAATCATCGCGGAATATAATAGAAAGTTAAAATCATAAATACTCTTTTCAATTCGAAGAGAATTTCTGAAGAGAAATCGAACCATTGATAACGTCTTACAAATTTATATTGGGACAAATATATGAAGATATCGATGACGCGAAAACGCGTCATCCGTACCCAAGTAAAGAACTTGAATGACGCGTATACGAGTCATCCGTCGCCAATGTGTTAATATGTCTTCATTATTCTGTCAAAAAAGTAATGAAGAACTGATCTCCAGAGATCAGTGAATTTGACGGACTTCTTTATTCATGAGAAAGTCTGTTGTTATTTCGAATGACACCATCTCTCCCTGGTCGTAACGAGATAAAAATAGCTTGTAATAGGTTAATGAAAGTGAGACTCTGTAATACTGGTGGATGCTGCAAATCTCCTCGATCTGCTGTTGGTTCCAAGTCGTGCATAGACGACTGAACTCATCCACGGTTGCAAACCCAACTCCGCGGGTGGCAACGGGCATCGGGATGTCTCTAGGTTGAACCATCACGGATAAGGATTTTAGAGACTTCTCCAACTCGGCGCACGAATCGTCGAATATACCGAGATGTCGCATTTCCTCTTCGCGCAGTTCGCCCCTTTTCTTGGATCCAAGCCGCTCTCTGAATGCATCTGATCTTCTCTGCCTCGCCCCCTTACCAGTCCGCTTCTTCGGTCCTGATGTTGCAGGAATCTTAGGTTCCTCATTTACTTGATTCAGCTGCATTTTAAATAGCACACAAATTCTCGTACCACACAGCACGATAAAAGTACTTTTTTTTTTTACGTGGGGAAATCCTCATGGACACCCCGCCCCCCACAGAGGGGAGCGGGGTTGTGCCGGACTCTTACCGGCTAAAACCCTACGGTGACCATCCTCGACGTTGTGGGGTGGACTCGGGATCTCGAACGAATGCAACCGGACCTACCCCACGCCGAGCCCCTCCGTCAAGATGTTCGAGGAGGGAGAGACGCCATCTCGAAGAGGGTCAGAAGGACCCTCTTTTCATCTCCGCGGCGCCGCCGGAACCACACCGGCGTCGCCCCCACCGCGAACCGCGTGCAATGGGGTGTCGCCCCCCTCCCCAGCCCTGCGGCCCCTGGTGACCCACACAAATACTTAGGGCAT
>NW_017100297.1:4681-5917 GCF_001263275.1 Habropoda laboriosa | reverse complement strand
CGTATCGCGACCAATGGAAAACTTTGTCTTTCAATCACGGTTTTTTCTTCAAACATTTTCTTTTAATAGTAGGTACCGTTTTTAAATATCTCGGTACAGTTCGTATACTAGCTGAAACATTAGCTTTTTCGGCAATTTGCTTTGCACTATAAGTAGAATTTGATACGATACGCAAAACCGACCTTTTATCTCTTGGCGACAAGGCATCTTTAGTTCTACCTTTGTATAATTTGCCGCAATTTTCACTATTTTTCAAGTATGAACGTACAACAAATTCAGTTCTGTTTAATCTCCTCGCAATCTGTTGGAATACCCTTCTTCTTTTAACACCTGAACTCTTCCAATTTCTGTACTGCTTAACTGTTTTACACGACCCATTATTGCGTGAATGCAAAATAACTTTGTATTCGATACGTCGGTTGCTAAGAAGTAAACAATTTAAGGCAGAAGAAACTTGAAAAACAGTACATGTTCAAATGTCGTAAAAACATTCTTACTTTTTCTTAAAAATACGAATATTTTTATAATGAATAAATAACTTCTCATAGCACAGGTATACATTTTCATTAAATAAGACCTATGATATTAGAAAAATAAAATTTATTAATTTGAACTTCATTAAACAAAAATACAGTGAAAATATCACTGCGTTTAATCAAGTGTCACGGACTGTATATACGAGGTCTGTTCAAAAAATAACGGAACTATTTTTTATTTATTTGATCATCTGTCGGGGCCTCCTTAATCTCCGCGTCAGGCAGCAGAATGCTGCCCTTCGATGGAGGAGGGGCGGGGACCGTGGGGTCTAGCACCTCCTGGACAATAATTTCGTTCTGCAGCTGACGCTCACAGTCCGCTGCAAGCATTTTTGCTGCCACCAGGTCGATATACTCGTCTGTTTTTGGTGGGCAGCCCTTCTTTTTCTTGCTCGGGTGGACAGGCCTGCTGATGTCGGCACAGTCGCTTTCCCCCGAGTCCTCCATGCGAGGGCGTATGAACGATACGGGCACGACCGACTCCGACCTCACACAGGACGAAGATCGGTTCATGCCCGTGCCGGACGCACTCCGCACACGTAAAGCGCGTTCTTTCTCGCGCTGGCTTTTGTTGAGGAGGTTCCACCTCTCCCTGATGGAGAGGCGGGCTTCCTTCTCCGCGCGCAGGATCTTGATGTTGATGATCCTCGGCACCTCTCTTGTGATGTCTGCAAGGCAGACGGGGCCCGACAACGCCGCG
>NW_017100297.1:2994-4499 GCF_001263275.1 Habropoda laboriosa | reverse complement strand
TCCCGCAGTCCCACGAGAATGTCGGAAATAAAGGTCCCCCCAGGCAGAGCCGCCATACCTGGGTAAGGCTAATTACACCCGGGGGGTCGCCAGGTACCACGGGGTGGCCGTTAATGACCGGTGCTCCCACCGGCCACGGCTCCGTGCATCCACCGTGTTGCGCCCCATCTACGCGCGCCATACCTTAAATCATGGGATTTTTTTATAGAGGTTGTCATCCTCGCGGGCCGGCCGGTTAAGGCAAGCCCCCCGTTTCAGTATGACCTGACTACTGGTTTACCATATAATTAGCTCAGGTAGCTCGGGACCGCCAAATTTCCCCTACCGTGATTGCCGGGGCGACGGCCACGGTTCCTGAGTTTTGGAGCACTCTTAGTCGGCCCTCACCCCGAGTCCCTCCGGCATAGTTGAACCTGCCAGGGGGCACGCCCCCTGCCTGCATAATCGCAGGGATCATTTGGTATAAGCCTCTCCACCACCGTAAGGTGGTGCTGCTTCGGAGGGGGTGTTGTATTGCCTCTTGTTGAGGACGTATACTGTAATTCTTACAGTTCCGTCCAGGTATATTGCACCCTTCATAGTGCTGTTCTAATGGTTTATCTAAGGACCACCCAACTCCTAGGTATTTCTACCAAAAGGATAAATTCCAGTGTACTTGAAGCCAGACACTGCTATTTCTAGCTGAGCAACTTTAACAAATGCCTTTCCCACAAGGCCCACGATATCGTAATCGATTATTCGAGCTCCTGCGTTTTCTCTCAACCACATATCACATTGTTCGTAATAAGCAGCCTTAAAAGGCTTCATGAATGTTCTGTCTAATGGTTGGAGTTTGTGAGTTGCGTGTGGTGGAGAACTGATTAAATGAATTGAATATTATGATTCCTGCAAAAATTGATAACATCCGAAGTTTTATGGCTACTGTGTTTATCTAGACGGATGAATGTAGGAGTTCCCTTCGATGTCCGGGCAAATTTTGTAAAATGCTGCAGTCATTGTAGGAAAAATTCGCTGTTCATCCAACCCATTTTATTTTATTTTATCGCATAAAGTGCTTCTTGCAATACCACATCTTGAAGACGCCTCTCTTAAGCTAATTTTTTTTGCCAGAATTTTTTGAAGTACACTTTTCAAATTATTTTCATCCTGTGAGAAAATCCGTCCCGAAGACGGGGTGAAGCGAGCACCTTGAAGCCAGGCCCAGCGCGCTCGGTAGGGACGACCCGCCCCTTTGGGTTTTTCCCTGGGCCTGTTCGCGTAGGGGTGGACAGGGATCGACAGGACGACGCGTCCACACTCTTCACGAGACCGTTGAACGCGTATTGTTTGCGAACGACGCTTAGACAATGCGGTAATAGTCTTTGTGTAAAGTACACTGTTGTGTGTAAGCACAGCTTAAATGAATTTAACGCAGGATAGTGTGGTATCCAAAAATGTATTAAACTATTTTTCTAAGCGACTGCTAAGTGCTCTGTCTCGCTCGACGGCTATTTCCAGAGTGTCCT
>NW_017100297.1:0-911 GCF_001263275.1 Habropoda laboriosa | reverse complement strand
CACTCTTCACGAGACCGTTGAACGCGTATTGTTTGCGAACGACGCTTAGACAATGCGGTAATAGTCTTCGTGTAAAGTACACTGTTGCGTATAAGCACAGCTTAAATGAATTTAACACAGGATAATGTGGTATCCAAAAATCTATTAAACTATAGTTCTAAGCGACTGCTAGGTGCTCTGTCTCGCTCGACGACTATTTCCAGAGTGTCCTTTCCGCGTCGTATTCCGCGTTGCTCCGAAAAACCGTTGGAGCCCCCTCGTTCGACTTTCCGGGGAAAGGGCTTTGTTTATGGGACCCTCAGGTACCCGCGCGCTTTTTCTCTTCCTAGGTGACAAAGTCCAAGCCACCACTTCGCCGCCGGAATCTCGTATTTCTTACATGCGAGTACGTAGGAACGTTTAATTAATTTTACGTCCATCCTACTAGGAGTTAGAGTACTTTTCTGCTAAATCAGAAGTGGGATTACTTGAGCGTTTCGTGTTTGTGATTAGTGCAATGCATAAGTCGAGGGGATTCGTAATCACAGTTAACCGAAAGCACACGGACAGTGTGGATTCACTGTCGGTGGATAAAGTAATTTCCACGCATCTGTAATGCACCGACGACTCAAGGAGATTGGACGCTGGACTTCAATGGCAAGTGCATAAGCACTTTGAACTTCGTGGGACAACAGCGGCAAGTGCAGGTAGCGCTCGTAACCCCAACGGCGGACGTGAAAGACGAGCGCAGGTAGCGCGCACTATAATACAATACATAGGAATTCACCAGAGACGAGCGCAGGTAGCGCGCACTATAATACATAGGAATTCACCAATGGGCGCGGTGACACTTAACGGGCGGCACGCAGCGGTGAAGCGTGCCAAAGGAAGGATTCGATCACACCGATCGAATTTCACGATCCCCCCCTTCT
>NW_017100296.1:0-400 GCF_001263275.1 Habropoda laboriosa | reverse complement strand
CTCTTTATTTTGCATGTTGCGCCACGTAAAACGAGTTTAAGCTCATATAAACTGAAATACTGCTGTTTTCTCGTGATAAACCACGTTGCGCAGTACTGCAAACATGTGTTTTCTCTTTATTATGCAGGTTTCGCCACGTAAAACGAGTTTTAACGAAAGGTAACTGAAATACTGCTGTTTTCTCGCGAGAAACCACGTTTTGCATCAGTGCAAACGACTGTTCCCTCTTTATTTTGCATGTTTCGCACAGTAGAACGTGTTTTAACGAATATAAACTGAAATACTGCTGTTTTCTCACGACAAACCACGTTTTGCAGTACTGCACACGACTGGTTGATCCGTATTTAGCATGTTTCCCCACGGTAAATTAGTTTTAACGAATATAAACAGAAATACTGCT
>NW_017100295.1:1685-4950 GCF_001263275.1 Habropoda laboriosa | reverse complement strand
AACCACAACTTTGTATTCGGTACCAAAAAAAGGTAAAATTTCGTTGGTCACATTTAGTTTTAGTAATCATTTTTTACGTCGCAATATTTAAATATCTGTATTTGCCCCTACCATCCTAGTTCTTATATTCGACATCGATGTCCAGAATGCACAGCAGAATCGTACTCCATTTAAAGTACGAGTATCGTACCGGTACGTTATGTGAAAATTGCGATGTAATACTATCTCCAAGCGCGACGTTATAGGTGCATATTCGCTTCGTTTAAAAGAATCACGGCAGCCATGTGAGATCTTGAAGATCCAAGCAAACCTTTGTATTCGTTATTAAAAAATGGTAAGATTTCGTTTGTCACATTTAGTTTTAGGAATTATTTTTAAAGTCGAAATATTTAGTTATCTGTATTTGCCCCCACCATGGTAGAGAGGGAAGTCGTCGCCGATGTCCAGCATGCATAGCAGAATCGTAGTCCATTTAGAGTACGAGTATCGAACTGGTACGTTACGTGAATATCGTGAAGTAATACTAACTCCATGCGCGACGTAATATGCGAATATTCTCTTCGTTTAACAGAAACACGGGAACCTTTTGAGCTAATGAGAAAACAAACCACAACTTTGTATTCTTTACCAAAAAAAGGTAAGATTACGTTGTTCACATTTAGTTTTAGGATTTATATTTAAAGTCGAAATATTTATATTACCTGTATTTTCTCCCAAATCGTAGTTCGAGAATTCGCCGCCGGCGTGCTGAATGCAATGCAGAACCGTACGCCATTTAGTGTACGAGAATCGTCGCAGTATGATATGCGAAGGTCGCCCAGAAATACTATCTCCAAGCGGGACGTTATATGTGTATATTCGCTTCGTTTAACAGTAACACGGGAACATTTTGTGCTAATGAAAAAACAAACCACACCATTGAATACGGTAACAAAAAAAGGTAAGATTTCATTGGTAACATTTAGTTTCAGGAATTATTATTAACGTCGAAATATTTAATTATCTGTGTTTTCCACCCACCATCATCGTTCGAAAATTCGAAGCCACGTCCAGAATGCATAGCGGAATACAACAGCATTAGAGTACGAAAAACGCCGCAGTATGTTATGTTAATGTCTCGAGAACTACTATCGCCTAGCCGACGTTATAGGTGTATATTCGCTTCATTTAACAGTAACACAGCAGTCGTGAGAGATATTGAAGTAACAAACCACAACTTCGTATTCGGTATCCAAAAATGGTAAGATTTCGTAGGGAACATTTATTTGCAGCGAATATTTTTAACGTCGAAATATTTAATTATCTGTATTTGCCCCACTATCGGATTTCGTAAATTCGACGCCGATGTCCAGAAATCATAGCAGAATCAAGCACCATTAGAGTACGAGTATCGCCGCAGTATGTTATGTGAAAGTCGCGAAGAACTACTATCACCTAGCCGACGTTGTATGTGTATATTCGCTTCGTTTAACAGTAACACGGCAACAGTGTGAGATATTTAAGAACCAAGCACACCTTTATATTCGGGATCAAAAAATTGTAAGATTTATTGTATATATTTAGCTGAAGGAATTATACTTAAAGTCGAAATATTTAATTATCTGTATTTTCGCCCACATTGTAGTACGGAAATTCGACGCCAGAGACCAGAATGCATAGCAGAATCGTAATCCATTTAGAGTACGAGTATCTTACCGGTACGTTTCGTGATATTCGCGAGGAAATACTATCTCCAAGCGCGACGTGATAGGTGTATATTCGCTTCGTTTAAGAGTAACACGGAAACCGTCACAGCTATTGACAGAACAAACCACAACTTCGTATTCGGTACCAAAATGGGTAAGATTTCGTAGGGAACATTTATTTGCAGCGAATATTTTTAACGTCGAAATATTTAATTATCTGTATTTGCCCCACTATCGTAGTTCGAAAATTCGACGCCGATGTCAAGAATGCTTAGCGGAATCGTACTCCATTTAGAGAACGTGTATCGTACCGGTAAGTTACGTGAAAATCACGAAGAAATAATATCTCTAGCGTGACGGTATATGTTTATATTCTATTCGTTTATCTGTAACATTGGAACCGTTTGAGCTATTGAAAGAACAAAGCACACCTTTGTATTCGGTATCAAGAAATGGTAATACTTCTTTGGTTACATTTAGTTTTAGGAATTATTTTTGACGTCTAATTATTTAGTTATTTGTATTTTCCACCACATCGTAGGTCGAAAATTCGACGCCGGCGTACCGAATGCCTAGCATAGCCGTTCGCCATTTAGAGGACGTGAATCGTCCCAGTATGATATACGAAGGTCGGAAGTAAAACTATAACCATGTGCGACGTTATATGTGTATATTCGCTTCGTTTAACAGTAACAAGGCAACCGTGTGAGATATTGAAGAACCAAGCACACCTTTATATATGGGATCAAAAAATTGTATGATTTATTGTATATATTTAGCTGAAGGAATTATACTTAAAGTCGAAATATTTAATTATCTGTATTTTCGCCCACATTGTAGTACGGAAATTCGACGCCAGAGACCAGAATGCATAGCAGAATCGTAATCCATTTAGAGTACGAGTATCTTACCGGTACGTTTCGTGATAATCGCGAAGAAATACTATCTCCAAGCGCGACGTGATAGGTGTATATTCGCTTCGTTTAAGAGTAACACGGGAACCGTTTGAGTTATTGAAAAAACAAACCATAGCTTTGTATTCGGTACCAAAAAAAGGTAAGATTTCGTTGGTCACATTTAGTTTTAAGAATTATTTTTAACGTGGAAATATTGAATTATCTGTATCTGCCCCCGCAATCGTATTTTGAAAATTCGACGTCGGCATCCAATATGCATAGCAGAACCGTACGCCATTTAGAGGACGAGTATCGTCTCAGTATGGTACGTGAAGTACCCGGAGAACTACAATGACCATGTGCGACGTTATATGTGTATATTCGCTTCGTTGAACAGTAACACGGGAACAGTTTGAGCTATTGAAGAACCAAGCACACCTTTATATTCAGGATCAAAAAAAGGTAAGATTTCATTGGATACATTTAACTGAAGGAATTATATTTAAAGTCGAAATATTTAATTATCTGTACTTGCCCCCACCATTGCAGTTCGAAAATTCGGCGCCGATGTCCAGAATGTATAGCAGAAATGTACTCCATTTAGAGTAAGAGAACCGCTCCTGTGCGTTAGGTGAAAACCGCGAAGAATTAACATCTCTAATCGTGACGTTATATGTGTATATT
>NW_017100295.1:0-754 GCF_001263275.1 Habropoda laboriosa | reverse complement strand
TATTCGGAATCAAAAAATTGTAAGATATCTTTGGTCACATTTAGTTTTAGCAATTGCTTTTACGTCGAAATATTTAATTATCTGTATTTACCCTCACATCGTAGTTCGAAAAATCGGCGCCGCTGTTCAGAATGCATAGCAGATATGTTCTCCATTTAGAGTACGAGTATCGTGCCGGTACGATAGGTGAAACTCCCGAAGAAATATTATCTCCAAGCGCGTCGTTATAGGTGTTTATTCGCTTCGTTTAACAGTTAGACCGGAACCGTTTGAGCTATTGAAACAACAATTCACAACTTTGTATTCGGTACCAATAAAAGATAAGATTTCGTTGGGAACATTTATTTGTTGGATTTATTTCTAACGACGAAATATTTGATTATTTGTATTTTCCCCAACATCGTAGATAGAAAATTCGACGCCGGCATCCAGAATGCATAGCAGAACCGTGGGTCAATTAGAGTACGTGAATCGTACCAGTATGATTAGCGAAGGTCGCGAAGAACTATTATAACCATATGCGACGTTATATGTCTATATTCGCTTGGTTGAACAGTAACACGGCAACCGTATGAGCTATTGAAAAATCAAACCACAACTTTGTAATCGGTACCAAAAAAAAGGTAAGATTTGGTTGGTCGCATTTAGTTTTAGGAATTATTTTGAAAGTCGATAGAATTAATTACCTGGTTTTGACCCACCACCGTTGTTCGTATATTCGACGCCGACGTCCAGAATGCATAGCAGAAATGTA
>NW_017100294.1:311024-311754 GCF_001263275.1 Habropoda laboriosa | reverse complement strand
CTTTGACGTCTGACCGATTTTACGACCTCGCTATATCGTGGCCCCGACTATACGTATAAAATATATACACCCAATTCTGTGTTTACACGGCAGATACGTTCCAGAAAAAAACCGTGTAAGAAAAGACATGGTGTACATATATAGAAAAATCCTTAAAACCTGTAAAAAGTAGCTGAAATAAAAGGATTCATACAAAAAACTTTATTAAGAGTCTTAATAAAAAGCCAAATTTGATTTGTATGTGCATTCATGCGCAGTTTATTTTATAAAAACACAAGGTAATTGAATTCTTAAAGTAAAAGTAACATAATGTAAATTAAAAATGATCAGAAATTGAGGAATAGTGATGAAAACAGCATAACTTTATTCGCTGTCATCATCGGATATCATACGCGTTCGCTTGCGTAACACTGGTTCAAAATCACTATCATCACTCGAAATATCGAATGAAAATGTGTAAAAAGGAAATTGAATTTATTTTTCTAGACCGTGTTAAATGAAAACCGTGTAAAAACAGAACTGGGTGTATATCCCTTTATCGTCTGTACTAGAATTATGTGAATGTTTGCAACAGTTTCTATTGGATTACGGGAGTTATTGGTTGTTAAATAATTAATAATCCTTATTTTAAACTATAAACTTTTTATTGGACACAAGGAAGGTTCGCTTTTCTACTTGATGGTAAGAGCACTGTATACGGACTGAGAATGCTCCTACGCAACGCCCTAAT
>NW_017100294.1:308943-310983 GCF_001263275.1 Habropoda laboriosa | reverse complement strand
CTAAACAGAGGTGGTAAGGCTAAACGGACTTCTCCGAACGTATACAAAAGTAATATATACTTCCTAGTAAGGCGTTAGATTAATTTTTGTTGTATCTAACTGACTGATAAATCTAACAGTTTCTTTCTTCAGTAAAGTGTCAACTATGCTACCTCAATTTTACAACTTTCCATAAAGCCAAGTGACTTAACGTGGCACCTCGTTAAAATCGTCTAAAGAAATGCTAACAACAGAATAATGTAGCTTTCCATTAAAACAAAAAACTTGACCTTGGAATCTGTATTGTCTGTATTATACATCTCATCATACCAAACAACTTTTGTAAGAACATTTTTTCCCGACAGCCTCAGCTCCTTCCGAGATACTCCTCACCGTATCCGGTTGAAAAAGACACCGTGTATACGAACCGTGGCACGAACTGCGATCGAGCAAACTGTTTACCGTCCATTCTAAATCGAATTCCCTGGGAACAAAGGGGATAATTCTGGTTCGAGCAACATTCGATGGATGACGTCACGTAAACCGTTCCTCCGGATCGAGCACAGCGTTCATTGTGACGTCAAGAGGCTTACCTCACCTAAAGGTGTATAGAAAATCAAAGTACAATTCACTCTTGGCCTCGTTTTACGCAATCCTCCATTGCACACCTATAACAAGAAGCGCTCGAAGGTGGCGTCGTTGGTCGGACAGCGTGGAGGACGTGTCCGACATTAAAATTCGTGAACGTTTTCGGATATACGGTCGAACGGAAACGCGCGTCAACGGAAGCAATCTTGACGCAAGATGCAACGATGAGCTGTCTCTCGCGGCATTGTCTCTACGTGACTTTCGTAACGACTCTTTCACGATCATCGAATGAACGTGCCTTCTAGGGTGAAGGTGGACATGTGTAATCCCATGGGACTCCGTGGAATGCGCGAGATTGCGTAACAAGGGGAACGAGCGACTACCATTTTGCTTTGGCACAACCGTTCGGTGGGTAAAATTGTGGGAATATTTTTGGATTCAGTTATGTTCGCCCGAGTCTTTACTTGGAATTGATTTGAAACGATAATTGCCTTTGTGTGTGCGTTCTTGTTTTTTGGGTATTTTATTTTGGAATTATTTGGGTACGAAAGCACACTAATTTTAACCTTTGCAACTTAAGAACATTTTTCGATACGATCTATAGGCCACTTTTGAAAATTGGAAGTTTTGTTTTGCAAAGAAGAAATGATAAATGTTTGTAAATTTTTGTTTAGTTTTAATAGGTTGGTGCAAATTAAATGTCGTTTTTTTAGAGAGGTACAATATATTCAATTTTGCCCGATCGTAAATTTTTATACACAATGGTCAAGAAGCAGAATAGCAAAAAAATTGATAATACAATTACAGTACATTCTCTACAAGTGTCAGTCAGTTTGGATTCTACAAGTGTCAGTATAGATGGTCCTTGTCTGGCGTGACAGTGAACGTGTTAATAAGTAAATGTTGTTCAAATTATATCGTGTTGGATGTCATTTTCATCAGAAAAATCTCATCAATATGTTAAGAAAAATTTCGGGATAAAAAAACGTAAAATTAAAAAAGTTGATATTTAAATCGCTTGGGTGCCTCGACTCACGTTTCATCCTTATCTTTTATTCGCTGTCCTTGTCTACGTTCGGCAAACTACAAAGGCAGGCGCGAGACTCGAAAACGTAGTCCCTGACTCTACAAGTGTCTGGTTTAGGTTCCTTGCGGACTGACACTTGTGGAGAATTTATTGTACTTGGATATTATTATCTGACGTCATGAATAATCGGGGTATTCGAGTAATTTTTTAAAATAAATTTGAACTTTGAAAGACTGCGATAGAAATTGCTGAAAATATAAATTTAACATTTGAAGAAGGTTATTTAAATGTTAGAACACATCAATGTTGGTGTGCAAAATTCAAGACTGGTGACTTTTCAAAAAATGAGCCAAGAAGACCAGATAGGGCTGTCGATGATAACGATTTAAGAAAAATGATTAAAAACCAACAATTATTAACTATTATTATTTTATTATTATTTACTA
>NW_017100294.1:291715-308855 GCF_001263275.1 Habropoda laboriosa | reverse complement strand
TTCCCCAACAAACATGAACAATTTTGTTAACAAATAAATTATTCCGAATTGAAGACACTGTAAAAGTAGCATTCAAAAAATTTTTTCGATCGAAGACCAATTATTTTCATAAATTTGGAATAATGAAACTAGATAATCGTAAATTATTTTGATTAAATACATTACTCTTCGAAGAAACACAGTGTATCTAAAATTTCATTTGCACCAACATTTTAATCTAAATAAAATTTGAATGGTTTTACGGTCCATATAAAAATTTTCTACGCAAGAAATGCCTGTCCATCGTCTTCCAAGAAACACAGTTCCCCACAGATACCAAATACGCGTCTGGAATCTCGGCGCCACGCAGACTATACGACGAACCCGTATGGTGCTAAGTGGAGGAACGCAGAAAACTAGCCATGAACTTCACCGAATAGAATAGAAACCAATAGTACTAACTGCTATCCACTTATTTTCAGTAAATTCTACAAAGAAATTAAGTAGTAGAAAATATTTGGCTCCTTCGTTATTTTTTATTATCACAAATCACCAATTAGAATACGTTGCTAACTTTAAAAATGGCGCAAGTTATTCAAGAGTTAAAAAAGAAAAAGGAGTACATTTTCGTACAAGTTACTCATAAAATTTTACATTGACAGACAAGTTTCACATTAGAACAGCGTGTATTTCTTCCATAATGGAAATATATTTTTCAATACGCCCAAACGCGAACGTTTGAACGAGTCGTTTATTTTGAAAGCGAGGTAAGTCCTTTTTCCAACAAAATTAAGTTAACGATAGCAATCGACAAAACTTAATACGATCCTTTCATCTGTAAATAATCTATAGTCGAAACAAAAAATGGACTTGCCCCACTTTCAAAATAAACGGCTCAAATATCTGGAAACGAAAAATACGCGACATATACCACTTCCGTAATCACTGGAGCAGTTAATTTTTTGTTTACTGAATGTCATACATTCGTAACTATCGGGTTATCCGGAAAGTTTGTAGCGAAATTTATCCTCCATTTGCTACCAAACATTCACAACGAATGACATTTCATTCTCATGTACTACTCTAAAAAATTTCGTAAATATTGTCAGCCGTAACGAACCATCGTTCGATTTTATATTGTTTGTTTATTACACTTTTTCTAGAACTCTCTGTAGCAATCTTAGATTCATATATTCGTTCAGATATAATTATCGAGTTGTCCGGAAAGTTCGTAACGCAATTTAGGAAGAATTTGATAGATACCGCTCTAACCTTAACCCTCTTAGTACCTATGATCGGCTTTGCGGGATTCGCGGGAAATACCTTGAGCCGATATTTCGGCTTTTCGTTTTAATGCATCTAATGACTCTTTATTGCTATAAAATACGTTTTTATATTAGAAAACACGTTTACTGAATATATATGTTTCACCGAGTTTTATCTCAGATATTATTGTAAGAGTACATGTGAGGAATTCTATACGGCAGCGGTAAGAACCATGCATGCGGTCCCTTGGAGAAGGGTGATTCTTGTTGAAAGTATCTCGACAAAATAAAAAAAAGTGGCGATTTATCTTTATTTTTAAGGAAGATATGATAATTTTAATAAATGTCTTCAAAACCGCATATTTATCCGGGTATTTCTGGCAGGACCATGGAAAATCGCAGGGTACTAAGAGACACATTTCATATCCACCGCCTAGTAATCCCTAACAATTATCTTTTTACACAACTACTCATACGCTTTACTGTTACCTATCAACCTCGAGTCATACTCATCAAGTCCCAAAACCGTTGGACCTTTCCGTACTCCCACTGCCCCAAAATAAGACCTGCGAGCCTTAATAAAAGCAAGCAGTTAAACATCCCGAAAACAGCAATAGAAGAATCGCTACGACCGAACGTATCTGGAAACTGGGTGCTTTAGAACTTGTAAGATTGTAAGACTTGTAAGTAACATGGGAATCTAACAAATTCAAATTATCGTGTCTCTGTTTCTATTTAAGATAGCGACAAAAGCCAAGCGACACTTTGCTCGTCGGATGAAAACGAATTTAACGCACTTCTCTCTTCGAGTTATTCGTAAGGTGAACGGGGGCAGATATACGTGAAACTATATCTCCCGGGGTGGAGCACGGTTATTGAATTTTTCGAGGCAACGCTGCACCCCGGAAAATATAGCTCGACTTACGCTACCGCTCATAAATACTCGAACGCCTTTGCAATTTCAAAGAATAGGATGTTCAAACCGGCGAGTAAAGTATTTATTAAACCAGATTGCTTTAACCCTCAGAGACTCCACTCTTTCTTGTTTTCTTCCTTTCTATTTAGAACTCAACGTTATTATATCAAGATGAAATTAATGCAACCAACCACTCTATTCTACAATGTTGATTAGGAAAATGTGTAATAAAGGTAACACAGTGAGAAAAGTTGTCAGAAATGTTCTATGTTTATGTATAAACTAACGAGAAGTTCAGGAGTTCCGCAAACTCCACGTCGGACTTTTCGTCCCAAAAACGGTGTCTCGACAGTAGAGGATTAAATAGTGTTTTTATCATCTAGACTAATATACGACGTCTCATATTTTGCAAACTATTTATTAATTTTTGTCCAAATGACTTAACCCTCGAACGACGAATGCAGGGTCATTTTGACTTAACAGCGATACCGCCAGGCGGCTCAGATTATCAAATGTAAATAACCAAGAAAAATATAAAATATATATAGTTGAAAGTATACACATTTATACCCGATTCCTTCTTGAAACCCGTGTACGATAGAAATTTTGCCATGGGTCAAAGTGACCCTGCATCCGTCTCCCGCGTTCGTCTAAAACTATTCACCTTTCGAGGGTTAATCACCCCGCTTGGCATATTCGCGTTCCTACAGATATTGCAGCCCATGCTTCCTGCAGCTTCTTCCACATATTTTTCTTTTTACAAGGAAGCACAGCTTTCACTTTCCTGTCCATCTCATCCCACAAATGTTCAATGGAACTGAGATCTGGCGAATGGGGCGGCCACAGCACTCGAAAAAGTCACGACTCTCCTTTCCTTGTATTTGTTACAGTAACCATAATATATTTGTATAATTTTAAACAATATGATACTTAGTAAAGTAAAAAAAATGTGGTTTCAGTTGCGTACGAAAACGATTTTCGCATTGGGTCATATTTGACCCAGCCTCCGCCGTGCGTGCAATTATCGCGCTGTCCGAGGGTTAATAGTCACAGTGAAACAGAGAGACGGAAGATTTCTCAGTGATCGAGGTTCCAAGAAGACGAAGAAGCAGAAGAAGTTCGCGATTAAAGGCGCAAATGAACGCGACGTGACGAGGCCAGATGGAATTCTTGGCAATTCGCGTGACTCGACGAGCCGCGGGGAGAATTATCAGAATAGTCGTGGAATGGAAAATTTACTTCGCTGCACGAAGTTACATTTCATATAAAATCCTCTAAACGGACGTGATCAATTCTCTCAGCGTTGAACGTTTTCCAGCCGCGAGTTGGCAGACTTTTTGAGAAAATGTGTCGCATAAATTTGGCCAACGTTGAAAATATTCCTCCACCTTACGGTGAATATGCTGTTTCTCGAGAACGAGTGTGTGCTTCATTATAGTAACTGAGGATTCGACAGCTGTCGAATTTTTACCGGTGACATAATTCGATGGATTAGCTGATAAGATATACGCATTCACGTGTTATTTGACGAGCGTTCCTGTAACGTTTGTTTTCATACATTTTCTGACACTTTGCATAATTGATTCGTGGAACGGATTGAACAATCTTATCTGAAATATCACGGCAGAATTTTTTGAATTTTTATCAATTCGACTTCGACTAATTGCACGGAAATTTGCAATTATAAGTAACGATAAAAGAGATACTACGCCACACCGAGGCCTCTAAAAATAGAGTTTGAAATTTCTTTCATAGGTAATTACTAAATGAAAAGTTCAGAATTTTCCAAGAGGGTAAAAATGCAGCTCTTTCAGCTTTCGTCTCCAATTCGTAAAAAGTCAAAATATTCCGAAATGAAATTTTGGTCCCTTTAATGAACTCTGCTAAGATTTTTCTCACAATTCGTTTACGCAGAGATTAAACATCAGATTCGGGTAAAAAAGGTTGACTCTGGCAGAAGGCTGATTTTTCTCGAGGCAAGTTTCACGAATTCTAAAAAAGCGATCTGGCAGTTTTCCCGTGTCAGACGACAAGGGTGAGATACGATTCTTAGGAGACAAAGCAGCTGACAATCTATCTCCTTTGATCTCTGCTAAGAAGAGGGACAATACCCTTAACGAAGCGTCAAACGACACTCTTTTTCTTCAGATATTTGCATTTTCACGAAAGATGCTCGTAAACACTTCTTTTTTCTTTTTTAACCGTAGAAAAATTAGAATGAATAAATCTCATTTTTTTCTCTACACCATCGTATTCACTTTCTATCTTATAGTGTGTCTGTAAAAATGGAAATCTCCTGTTACTTTCACCCTATTAATTATTATTAGTCCCAATTCCGAGTATTCAATTAACGTCAGAAACTCGTCAACGTCGATTAGCCTTCGAAATTTTATTATAGACCACGTTACCATACAATTTCTCTGCCAAAAGATATTTTACCTCATGTTTCTCCAAAGTTCAATTCTAAAAAAAAAGACGAATTTCAGGCGTGAAGATTCACTTCCGATGACGAAATTTATCGCTTCTAGAATTAAAACGTGGAGATGAAGGGATAAAAATATCTAGAATATATAATTCTCTTTTGTTCGTCGTTTAAAATGGAGAGAATCGAATTGTTTGGCTAAGGACATGCAGGAAATAAAAACATCAACTTAAGCAAATTTTTGAAAAATTTTTTTATTGCAGTTTGCAGCCAAGTCGAGGATGATTAACTTTTGTTTCAAACATATTTTTGGTAAGATTATTGGATTGCACTTTTAGACTGTACACTCAGTATACACCATTCGTTAGGAAAACTCTTCCTTCCATTTCTTCACTTTCTTTCACAATATACACACGCCACTTCTGGTTTTTTCCCGCTATGAACAGCCAACGCATCGGTGGGCCTTGTATACTGTCGAGGCCCATCGTAAAAGGGTCTGATTCGCATCTCTAACTTTCTCTTTTATGGCCTTATTCCTGCGCCCCTTAGAATAACGCAGGCAGAGGCCAACATTTCACGATACTACAAATAGTTTTGCGGTAAATAGTTTGGTATTTCCCTCAGGTATGTAGAATTGGGAAAAATTGCGTTTAGGCGACGTATTAAGGGGGTCTTCTAGTGTGACGGTTTGAAAAAATCGATTTTTATTTTTTTGCATATATCGAAAGTACAACTCTTTAAGAATGTACTCCTGAAGTTTTATAGTTGTATTCAATAAAATAACGAAGTTATAGCTCGTTTAGTGTGACACATCAAGGGAGAATCTAAATTGCACTGAAAACTTTAAACGCGTTTTTCTCGGAACCATGTTTTCTGAAATAGTTGCCACGATCTGGCAAAAACTACCGAACCAATTGAACTAAAATTTTGTACATGCCTTCAGAACATGCGTGGCTATGGTCGGTAGTAGAATTATGCCAAAATATACATTTTTCTGATTTTTGGAGCCTCTGAAAGACGAAGAAAAGTCGAAAAAATCGACACTTCGTATTCAAAGTGCCGCCATTCTTTAAATTTTCAATATTTTTCTTTTATTCTACTACTGATCATAGCGACATGCATACTAAATAAGAATCAATTGAATTTTTTTATTTCTGATAAGCAGAACAGCTAATATCATGGCAACCATGGGCCTACTTTTCTTTTTCATGCTCCTGTTTGACGTGTTCCACAGCAGCCATATTTAATTATTTTTCAACAATAAAAATTTGTAATGATTCCTCAAGAACCAGTAAATACATAGGAATAAAGCTCATGTTAATAACTGTTACCGTACTTCTGTAATAAATTAGCAAAAAAGGCCTAAACAAACGGCCGTCACACTAGAAGACCCCCTAAAGCAAGTCCGGCGCTTAACCCCTTAACCTATGATTTCTTTTCTGACAGTGCATCTAAGCGTCAGCCATTTACTGTTCTACTACTGTGTCAGGTAACGAAAGCTAACCTGTTACGGATGAATAACAATTTAGTAATCCTCAGCCTTGCAAATTCAAACGAAAGTTAGGATTACAATGAATATTTCTTACTAATATAACTATTTTCCTCGCATCTTGACCAAAATCTTTGCCACGAGTCTGACACGTTGCTATAGGTTAAGGGGTTAAAGTGTTAAGATCATAGTTATTATCCATGTCTAACTGGATATCAATGTTTGCTACAACGTACAGTAGAAAAGAAATATGTATACACCTCGACCTTGGAAAAAAATGTCATTTATAAAAAAAAAATTTCTTTTTATTCACCCTTCGAAACCATTTAAATTGCGCACAATAAATTTTCTGGTATAACCATAGATAGAGAAAACGCTTATAATAGCAGGCCAGTTTTACGTGAATGAATCGATCTAACTATAATTAAAAGATTTTCCATTTAACCTAATTTTTGTCTGCTCTCTTTATGCTACTTTACATGCACAAATACAAATAATTCATTTGCAAATAAACTGAATCTTCTTAAAACTTATCGAAATCAATTCTATTTTGAGTGTTGCTGCAAGCAGTTGCAAAAATGGTGGTCTTTTTTTTTAGCGTAGGATGGGATATCAGGCGAGAATCTAGATCACTCGCAATAGCGCGGGATGATTCACGGCTGAGAAGCGTTGGAATCGCGCGGAGGATGCGATTTTCCGTGGGCAATCGCGCGCGGCCACGCAACCGCGATGGCAAAGTTCAAATTTAGCAGCACGTGCTGGATAATGATCGGTTTGCGAAAAAGTCGGCGGCAACGACACGCGAGGCCACCGTGCTTCCTCGCGTTTGCGCTATAATTAAACAAAACTGCCGAACAGAACGACCATTCGGAACAAAGTCGTGTTGTAGCGAGTAGAAGACCGGACTGCGATATTTGCAAAAGTGTTTAATGAAACGTCGAAGAAAATAGGCATTTGTTTTGCGAAGCGAAACATTGTTCAATGGAAATCCAAGGAAATTCTATTGTGGAACTAGAAGACGCTTCAATTTTTTTCTTTTAAATCAAATTTGAAGGTTCATTAGCAATATTTGTCTAAATTATAAAATTCAACAGGGACTTATGGGAAGGCCTAATAGAACAAAGAGAATGTATAGAATGAAAGACAGAATTGAAGAAAAAATAAGATGAGAAAAAAATTGTCAGAATTTTATAAAAATTAAAGTGAAAATTCTAGAATTCTACAAGGACACAAGTTGAGTGGACAATTCAGAACTGTACAAAAAGTTAAATAGACAATTAAAGACTTTGCTGCAAAAAGAAGTCAGAGCTCCATAATTTGCTGAAACTGAGTCACAGGTAGCACTGAATGCAAGAAAAATTATGAATAAATTGGTGAAAGAGGCAGATTCGATGATCCAGTCCCAAGTTCCATGAATACACTTTATTTCTTGAATTGAATTGAGATGAAATTAAGACAAGTGAATTCTCATAGAATTGCGTAGAAAAGGAAGCTTCTCGAAATTTCGAAAATTCACTCTGCCACGGAGAAAAGATATTTTTGCTTCGTAATAGCGCTAAATGCCGCGCTATGTAGATTTTAAGTGGGTAAAGTACCTTCAATGCACGTCTAAAAATATTTCGTTAACGCTGTTTTCATTCACTTAGAGCTGCTGCTCCTCTATATAACCGCAAAATTTTCAATTCATAATTCTACGAAGTGTAAATATATTCACGGACTGAGTCATTTTCGCTTCTTCGAAATTCGGATTATAAAGAATACTCGAAATTGATTTACCAAATCGATCGTTCACACTGTCCCAACAGCCTGTACCCACGAAAATACCAAAGTTGAGTCATATCAGAACGCGGCAGTGTGCAGACACCGCTTGACGTCGCCTTGAGAGAGCCTCGCGTCTCGAAGAAAAATGCATCCGTGACGAGTCTTCTCTGTTGGACGACGATCAAACGCGTCTAAATTCGGCGACGTCACATCTGACGCTCTCTGCTCAACGCAACTAATATTTCTCTGTAACAATGACGTCACTGTGGTCGAACCTCCTGCCAATTCTCACGACGAGCTGCCTAATGTTCCGTCGAATCCTCCGGTTACAACGAAACACATGGCACAGGTTCAAAAAAGAGGTTCAAGGAGAATCGTACACGTTTATAGTTCGCTTCCTCAATGTTCATTAGATGATTCTACAACTGGATTCTGAAACTATCGGATCGTTCGGGAAGTTTTGTCGAATTTCGCTGTCTGAATGGAAACAATCGTAACTCCGTCAAAAGTGAACATATTTATCTAAAATAAGAACTACCACAATAGATACACCTTTTCGAACGTTTCACTAATGAATGGATAAGAGCTGTCTGATAATCAGCGAACGCTTCCAATATCCTGCGCAACGTTAACTCTTTGGTAAATCATTCACTTGGTAAATAATTAATCAAGAGAGACAGCAGATCTATGGTTCTCCGTGAAATTCAGCATGGTGAAACAGAGAATGTGTTGGATTATTTCTAACAACACCCTATGGAAATAATCAAGTGAGGACAAAAATGTCTCCGGGTTATTTTAAACAAAGGCACTAAGGCTTCCACCAGATGCATCTGGTGTCCGTCTTTGAGTCACTCACTGCACAATGCCATACCATAGTGTAAACAGTTTCTAGGTATAAGGGGACCCCAACTTTCTTTTGGGTGCCCAGAAACAGTCCTTCAGAAGATTCAATAGAGTAAAGACGTTTCCTCTGAGACCGTAAATAAAATCGTATATTACAAAGTTAAAAGACTATTTCATTCCATAACCCATTTCCAATAGAATGCATTAAATATATTTCTATATTAGTCTAAAAAAATTTCAAAGAAGATCCAATTTGCAACCTTTCCTACGGCAAAATCACATTTGAGTGCATAGGGTTAAACACCCTGCGATGGAAATTGAGTACTTTATGATAGTCGGAGAAGATCTGAGCAGTGGTTGGATCTTAACGAACCATCTAGACACTTTCCAAAACACAAAGCACATCTGAAAAAGATAGTACTGTCTGTTTGATGGTCTACCGATGAAAGTATTCAGCATAATTTTGTGAAAACGGGAGAAATGATTAGGGTAAATAAGTGCTGCAATCAACTCAGCGAAATGTATCAAAAGCAGTCAGTTATCCGTCCAGCAATTAGTCGACAGAAAAGGTTCGATTCTTTTGTATGATAATGCCCGACTGCACGTACCATTAATTACAGTGCAAAAATTAAGCGACCTGGGATATGAGACTCTACGACATCCACTCTATTCTCCGGACTTTTTGCCAACAGATTATCATCTGTTCAAACATATTGACCATTTTATCAGGGAGAAAGCTTTTCGAAATGACGTAGAACAGACTATCGTGGACTTTGTTGATTCCAAACCTGGTAATTTTTTTTGTAAATGTATCGATTGTAATGATTTCTTATTTTGAATAAATATGTTAACTTTCGCCGGAGTTATGATTATTTGAATTCGTGCCACGAAATCCGGCAGAATTTTCCGTTATGACCTAATAGAAGAAGAAGAAAAAAGACGAGGATCCAGGTATCTAAGGGACACCATAAACACCGGGACGTCGGGTTTCAGCAGATAGAAATAATGGCCGTTTTTACGAGCCGTTCCTTTCTTTTCATCGTTTTGTTTTGAAAAAATGGCGATAACGCCACGACTATTAATAGAACGAACCAGTTGTTTTCCCCGCGGCGATGACCGCAAAAATAGCTCTCGAAATCGCGTAACAGCTTTTATGTATGGGAACGATCGGCCCACGAAATCGCTGTCTGTTTCTTTTCGAAAGTCAATGAAAAAGCGTTCATTTCGAAATTACAATTCTCACTTTAGCACACTCTGTTCAAAATTAGCTGGAATTTTGTTTACACGTTCGTACTATGTAGAAATACGTGGCTCGTTAGTATCTAGTCTTTGAACGAAAAATCATGACAGAAAAGTTTCGCAAATTCGATTAATCGAAGTATCAGTGTTTAGTTTAAGGTGTTGAGTCTATGTTCGTGTAATTTTAGACGGAACGGAGTTATAGGACGACCGGCAGGTCATTACGAATCTATAGGTGAGCGCGTCCGGACTCACGGGGTACCGGGAACGCTGAATAAATCATTTCGATTCTATGGCTGAGCGCGGTTAGACACAGGAGGTAGATCATTTCGATTCATACCTAAGCGTTCGAGTCCACAATGTACCAGGGAATGCACGATAAATCATTTTAGGTCTATAGCTGAGAGAGCACCTGAACTCGCGGGATTCCTGGAACGCCAGTTAGATTATTTCGATTCACGGTTATACGACGGCGAGCAAATAAGGTGGCAGAAATACCCGATAAGTCACTTCGATTAGGCTCTCTATCCGGTGAAAATTGTTCTTCCCGAGTTATTTCAGTGAAAAATGGCATTGTTCGAAATTTTTGCACGAAAGAGCGCACTGTGAAGGAATTAAACTGAAATGAAAGTGCACTTTGGAAAAATTGAACCTGACTGTGTTCTGTGAAGTCATAGAAAAAGTGTATTATCGAATTTACCAGGGTAAATTAAGGTCAACGAATGAAATTTTTTGGACTAAAGGTCCGCGAGAATTATGTGGCTAATTTTATCGAATCAATTTTTCGGACCAAAGGGTCACGGCGATAAAAAGATTAAAGAGGCGTCTGATGCTATTCAATTAAATTTTTAGAGAGCAGAGAACACGAAGATCAAAGGACCACGGAGACGATCAATTCGAATGAAACTAATATCTAACTATGATATATCACAATGAGATTTCTATTCCACCTTGGAAACTTGGCACATTCTGTTTCGTAAGAAAATGTAGAGTTATTCGAAAGTAACGCTAGAATATTCAATTTAGAAAACTTGATAATGTTGCTCAATTTTCGTATCGAACATTTTTATGCACCCAGTAAAACTTTCACTCGTATCGATTCAACGCATGAAAATGATAACCAGGCAAAATCAAATTTACAAAAGTGGCTTTTTTCTGCCGTTTATAATTCTTTCCTCTCTATCGAATGATATGAAAATCAGACAGATTTGTATATTTATCACTTCGCTAGATCGTTCTGAGTTTGCCAATACACGCGACGTAATAATAATGTTGTACAGGATGATTTGCAAGTCATATTTCTTTTCTGATTGCAATCAGAATTTTACAGTTTCACTCTCGTCATTCTGCATAAAAAGTATTAAGGTAAATCGTCGAAGAATATCTCAAGAACTAAACAAATATTTATCAACAGACTTTGAATAAATAACTCAAGAATTGATCATTTCTTGACCACTTTGCTCTATTACTTTTTCACTTTCTCACAATTGCACAAACACCGTACAAATGTTAGAAGATTGGACATATTATTTCTTAAAATTATATACACTGCTGGTCATAACTATCATTTTCTTTATCCTAAGCAATTTTATTTCAATAATCTTCAAACAATTAATTTCCCTTTAGTCAAGTGATAAAAAGAATCTAAATATATGAAATATAATTATATACACATTAATTTAATTTCAATTAAAAAAAAAAAGAAAAATGAAACCATCTAATTATTATACTATCTGACACGAAAATAGATTACTAATGGTCTACACAAATAATTTTATTTAAGAAAACGTAAATTTCTTTCACTCTTATGGTTAGCATTGTGAATAAAATATACGATTCTTTTTCATTTCCCGTAAATATGTGATACCGGGTCGAATTTGACCGACGTTTACTTATTCCTGTGACTTGAAAAACTCCGTGCAAGGGTTGACATCTATGCAACAGTGTTACACAACAAAACCTCGAGTAAAAACGAAAAGAAAAACAACAATTCTACCTTACCGACTTCATCGATCATCAGCGAGCACACGAACCCTGCAGAAGCGTCGATTACTGTGATCATCAGTAGAGATCGCTATCTTACGACGCTGTTCGTGCAACGTAGCTCGTTAATCGTGATAACGAGCAACGTGTTAACGCGAACGAACCCTATTCGAGCCGGAATCAGCTCAGTTTCGCGAATTGTCCGCTACAAGCGACGCGTGAAATGCTTTCATAAATATGCAACGCAATAATAGGAGGGATTATCGATGGCCAGAAACGATAACGAGATCAAACGGCCGTTCTCCAGCCCTCGAATTTTAATTATTCCCGTGTTATCGCCGGAACACCTGCGACCTCATGTCGTACAGCCGCTCGTGACGCTTTTATCGGTTAGTTTTGAAGATTATGCGTGCCGCGGCGCGATGGAAAATTTTCATAAATCCCCGCCGCGTTATCGGACGGTCAGAAGCGTTAGGTTTTAGTTGAATATCAATTACACACGGGAGAAATTGAATTAATTCGCGGCGGGGTCGCTCCGTGTTTACAGAGATTCAGATATACACCTGCTTCGATCATAGTCTCCATATGCTCGTGTATCGACGATGATTCCTTCATTCTGGAAGTCTCGTGATTATCAATTCCTTTGTCTCGGTGATATTAGATCGTCTGATGTGAAATATTGATTTAACAATTTGACAAATTAATCAATCGAGTGATTGCATAAATCGTGAAACATTCTCAGATTTTTGTCGAGCTATTGTCAAGTTTGACCTCCAACTTTGAACTCTATCTTCTGGAATGAAAATTGTTACAAATTTATTCGAGACTATTATGTAAAATTGAACGAAAAATTCGATCATTTGTCACTTTTAATTTAGGTAAAAGAAAAAAGAAAGAAAGATCCTCGCTCGTAAATCTCTATTTCTTCGATACTTCCAATTTGAGTACAGTGGTAGAAAAAGGTTGACGTTGAAAAATGCTTCGGGGAAGAGTCGATTAAACAAAGTCACTTCGAGTATGTTGAAAAAGTTGACGAGAGGAAGATTTTATGTTGCTGAAATCGACAACAGCTTGATGGAAGAGTTCAACGACTCTGAGAGATTCCCTCGGACAATGAATTCGTGTGTTTCGTGACTAATTCCAGTGAATTGCACGGGAATTTACTCTTCCAGTCCATTCAGCTGGACTCGGTTGATTCGACCTCGCGTTTCATGCGTCTAGACATCTCGAAGCTGGGCATATTTATTCGCTTGATATCGCTGATACGTGTAATTACGAGGAATCCTTTATTGTCACATTTTTCCATTATTTACGCCGGCAACGATATCGGGACCAAGACGATCAGAATCGATCTCGAATATATCTGAGTGTTCAAACGTGTTCGGTATTTTTGCGTTTCGTAGCTACGATAAGCTTATCTCTCCGCAGACGTTCTGTTAATCACGACCAAGTGAAAAGAAGACACACCGAGTGAAGCATGTCGTCCCATTTTTTTTTTCACCTTTTTTACTTACGTAAAGTGTACATTGGAGGAAATGAACAATAAGACAAGTGGGTAAATATCGCCTGACTGCATTCTATGAAGTACACTACTTTGATAAAAAACAGCATTGTTCTATCACGTGTGTGAAGAATGTTCCATGAATGCAAGGTGTTTCACTGTTTCCGTTTACTAAGTG
Organism: Habropoda laboriosa; assembly: GCF_001263275.1. Lineage (NCBI taxonomy): Eukaryota > Metazoa > Arthropoda > Insecta > Hymenoptera > Apidae > Habropoda > Habropoda laboriosa. The sequence continues at coordinate 295,279 of NW_017100294.1, read as the reverse complement.
TAATAAGAAAAAACGATTTTCGTGAAAGTCACATGCTCTTTTACTGAATTTCGAGAATGAAGGGAGTAAGGTATACTTAAAGCTGAGGTCTACCACTAAATATCTCAGAAAATGTCGATTCCACATTAGGAAACTTGTTCATAAAAAAATAGTCATTCTGAAGGTGAAACTATAGAATTTTCAAGGTAACAAAATTTATTCACCTAACTCGCTAAGGTTTGCCACAGAATTGTCACGAAAAATTTCACCTCTTTGATCAACCACTTCCACAAAAAAAAAAAATCGAATTCCGCAAAAGTTGAATGATTAATAATTAACTCACGCTTTAATTTTCTAACCAAATTTTAATCGTGTCTTTCTCAGAGTACCTTGAAGAACATCTGATTTCCAGATTCGTGCAACCCGAATTTCCAGGTATAGCAATTGAACGAACAATAATAAAAACGATCCCGAAAAACATCGAACAAGTATTCCGAATGTCGAACGCGAAGAAGGCCCTGTTACTCCGTCGAATTCGTTCTGAAAACGGAAAAGTTGATGGAAATCCAATTGCACACGTCTAATCGGAACACGGTATCGACCGGTGTCGCGGGGCTCGCGCCTATTATACTAACCGGCTTGCGAATATCCGCCTACAACCTCCAATACACGAGTCCCTCTATTTCTCACCTGTAAAGGTGGAGTTTTAACCTCGGGCCGCCGTCGTGTCAGGACACCACATGTAAGGATTCCTGGGATTAGCAGAGGCTCACGGTAACGTCATGTAGTCGGCGGAACGTTCGTCCTTCGATCTCTCCCCGACGCGATTCGCGTGCAGACACGTGGATCACGTGTGGCCAGGTGGAAATTTATACTAGAGTGGTGTGTCTGGGCTGGAGAACTTCCGAACTCGAAACTACGCCGCACGTTTATGCGAATGAGGCATTGGTCAGACATCCAGACAACGGTCATGAATTGCAAATCGACCGCCGACTATCGAAACCCTAACTTCTCGAGGCTCGACGGCCATTTATCTTCGCTCCAGCGAGACTATTGTTCTTAGAGATTCGAGAGCTTGGAATTGTCACGGGGTGTTCGGGAAATTTAGATGAGATTTAACACATCTTAGCCTCTTTTAACACATTTTAGCTAATTTTTCGTGCGGCAGGAACACCTTTTTGTTTCTTATTTGCCTGATTAAATTCACTTTATTCGGTACATTTTGGAGAGGTCAATGACTGATTATATGCGTTTCTGTTTGTGATCTACGTATACCGTCGTTCATATATGAGCGACGCGGTACAGAATGTGTTGAAAGTGTCAAAAAATCGATTTCTTTTTATTTTTTATCTTTGCATTCATTGAAAGTAGAACGTCTGAAAGAAATGATCTTGTAACATCACGCCTACTAACTTTTCCATCGCGGATCGTGTAATGAGAAAAATAATGGACTTCGTTGCACGGAGCAATGATCTACTACTCGGTGCTGCATTTTTGATTTGAAGGAAATTGATCGTTTTCGTGGAAAATTTATTTCTACGACGTGGGAGTCTAACTTGAAAGTTTAAAAAAAATCGATTTCTTTTTTTTTTTTTTGCATAAATTGAAAGTAGAACGTCTCAGAAATATGGTTCTACAATATTAAGGACGACTTTATGTAAACAACAAACTTAAATGCATCTACACTACATAACAGAACAGTGTTATAAAATAGATTGTTCTATAACCTTGTTGTACAACATGTTTTTACAACTTGTTACAAGATCATACCTTTTGGTATTATAGTTATATTTTTCCCTTTTCTCAACTTTCGCTGAAACTGTCCTATCAACGTCCCAATTTTCTTTTCCATTTCAATTGGATCCATCTCTGTATCAACGTCTAATTCAAACCACTCATCATGCTTCTTATTCCTGTCTTTCAAGTTCATAGACGTAAGGTCCCATACGACACTTTTCTCCCGTAACAATTCAATTAAACGAGCGGTCCTTTCTTTCGTCCGTTCTATTTGACAAGTATAAAAAATGGTATTAAACAATAAATGAACGTTTTCTATTCAAAGGTAAACAACAGCTAGACTGAGATATCGAGCTGCTTGCACACGGTAGATGATAAATGTTTTATAACCGTATCACGCTGGATTGGACTGATTTGCGACTTATCATATAACAGTTTTATAACTATCTTTTATCTTAACCGACACTCGACGGATAACATATAACTTGCTATGTAACAATGTTATTAACATAATGTTACATAACATTTTCCTTTCTCTAACAAGTTTTGTAACTTTAATATATAACGTATTATGTTACATAGTGTAGATTTACAAGGGAACCTCGGTAACCCGAAATGTCCTATTCTTTTGAAACTTTGTGGGTTTGTGGGGGACCTGAAGAGAAGTATCGGGCAATTTTTTTTTTGACCAAATTACGGTTCTTCGGGGTGAAAACAGTCCTTGATTGAAGATAAGTGTTACCCTATTTCGCTGTATATCTTTAAAACTACAGTAGATACAAAAAAAATGTGTATAATAAAAGTTTAATGACTTTTTATGCCTTATCAGACTGTGCTATTAAATTAATGAAAATTCTTTTTTTAAATAAGAAATCTTCCATTGCCGTTGTTGTGAAAAATTTTTTATTTTCTATCATATCGAAAAATGTGTCAAATAGATGCAGATAAATGCCAAAATGCCAAAAGAAAGATAAAAAAAAAATACCAAAGATTCGCACACATACTTGGTACCTGATAACGCATCGTTCCAAGTGCGACGATGACAGCACACAAAGCACGTATCAATTAAAATTATTTAAATATCACATTATCCGATAAGATTAACATATTTATCTGCATTTATTTGACATATTTTTCGATATGATAGAAAATTAAAAAAAGAATTTTCATTAATTTAATAGCACAGTCTTATAAGACATAGAAAGCCATTTAATTTTTATTATAAACATTTTTTTATATCTACTATAGTTTTAAAGATATACAGGGAAATAGGGTAATACTTATCTTCATTCAAGGGTTGTTTTCACCCCGAAGAACCAAAATTGGGCCAAAAAAAAGCCCGATACTTCTCTTGAGGTCCCCTACAAACCCACAAAGTTTCAAAAAAATCAGACATTTCGGGTTACCAAAATTCCCTTGTTAGCTTCAAACGCATTTTTCTCGAAACCATGCTCTTCAGGAAATGTAATTAATCGATCAACTTCAGATAAGGTCCATCCAATTCGATATACATTGCTCAAGGTATTGCAGCGATAATCAATATTTTATCTTCACTTATAGTGTTTTTATAAACGATATAAAACCGATTTCTTTTTCTGTGAAACTTTCAAGGTTTCATTTCTTCCCTTCAGACTATCGAAGAATAATATTTGACATTTTTTTACTTTTAGATCACTCTGACTAGTGCTAGACTACATTACCGACAGCGCTAACAAAGTATAAAATTTTCACTAACAATATTAAAAATTGCATTAAACAAATTTTTTTATTGTAATCTAGCATGCCTCTTTTTATTAAAAAAAGAATTACTATTATTTTATCATTATTATTATTTTACTTTATAAAAAA
>NW_017100294.1:262664-290633 GCF_001263275.1 Habropoda laboriosa | reverse complement strand
GATCAAATTCCAACGATGCTACGAAGATTGGAAAAATCGTTTGGCACAGGTGTACTTCAAGCAATAGTCGTATCTATGTAACATTTTCAATAACACTCCCATCTTCGAAGATTCTCCAATCCCGCCTAATACGATTTCATTTTCTCGTAACAATTCCCGAAAGAAAACTAATTCCGCTAACGTCTAGCAGCGAGCATTCCGAGAAATCGTTCCAGCGATCGCTATAACAGGTGCTCCTGTTAGGAGAACGAGCGAGCGAGCGAGCGAGGCCTCGCATTAGCGAATTACAGTCGAGCACGTTATTGACTGGGATCAATAAGAACGAGGTCGCGGGATTAATTCGAAATCACTCGAGGGTAATAGATCAGAGCGGATAATGGATTGCTAGCATACAGAGAGAGGGGGGAGAGAGAGGGAGGGGGAGAGAGAGAGAGAGAGAGAGAGAGAGAGAGACGGTTCACCAAGCTCTCGACACACACCGCATGAATGGAGAAAGGTGAACGCGTGTTCGTCAAGGGCGGCCTCGCGAACAGCTGATTCCTTCTCGACGATGACAAATCAATGGAATGTTGGACCAGATGTTCCTCTCGTCTCTACGAGACTTGACTGACAGCCTCACGGATTCTCCCGCGAGGGTATATCGCGACATGAGGGGCACGACTCGCGACTTCGAGCAAACACACGAGGAATCCTCCACGGGGGACGAGAGACTTGTGGATACATTCCCACCTCGAGTACATACTACACAAACGTCTATTTTCACGCCCGACTCTGTTTAGAAAACACGTGCTCGACATCTGGACGCGTAACCGCGATCGCGGTAACTTTTTCTTAAAATAGAAAGACGATTCCGTGCAGAGTCGAGGGAGGGGAAGGAAGTGTTAGTTTGGAAGCTGCTTGGGCTAATTAAAATAATCGCTCGGAATGAATGACTAATGGTTTGACAAGCTAGAGTTAATGCTCGGTTTTTAGTATTTGGATTATCGAGCACTTTCGGCATCAAGTAGTTACAAGTGTTATAGATTGGCTCCGCGCTTCTCGCACTCGTTGCTAGAGGGCGTTCATGAGTATTAGGATATTAACTTACTGGATGTGAAGCGAACTTGAGGGGAAAAAGGCAGTTAGTCTGGAATCTCGTGGTATTTTTAGCGTTACGAGATTCCGAGTTTGGTAAAAAGAATGTAATTTGACACTTTTAGCACGGATTATGTCGGAAGACTGCAAGGCAGGCGAAAAAATACCGAATGAAACAAGAGTTAAAATATAATGTTCTGCAATATTTTTGACAGTTAAAATATTAATGTACACGTAAGAACGTGAAATAAGTAAGGAAAACACGATAAAGAAAAATTAAATTCCCGTGTTAAATCGGACAATAGTTTCTGTACGGACACGAGGGGTGTCCTAATACTAATGAACAACAGTTAAATCCAAGTACTAGAAAATCCTGCTAATGAGATGAATTGTTCCCCTACTTCTTTTTTCCCCCCAATAAATATTCACATATAATGTTTCTTACGTCATGAAGTATACGAGTATAGCATCTATAGTAGCAATCGGAGTGTTACCTTTTTTTAAAGTTACACCACCAGCCGGATGACCTGAAAATGAAACAATAAACCAAACTGCGGCATTTGAACATAAAAAATAAATCTAATCATCTTATATGCTATACAAATAGATCGTGTCTCGTATGTATAATATAATATATATGTACACATATGCAACAAAGGCGTGCTCCGCTAATTCGAAATCAATAGAATATTCACAATCGTCGAAAAAGCGTGCCTGTTTCAGACTCAATCTTGGTGTTTTAGCGCTAATATAGAAGATAACACGATGGGAAAAGCGTCGCGCGTGTTTATCGATTGCCCTCGAAATACGCGCGTGGATGGTAGAAAAGGGACGGAAAGATAGAGAGAGAAAGGGAGATAGTGATAGAAAGATAGTGATAGAGAGACAGAATGGGTGGCGACACGAGATACACCGATGTCATTCGCGGACGCGTGTTCTGCTTTACTAACCGAGAACCACAGTTGCCCCGTAGGTGGGGGCGCCACTTAACACAGGAAAGTGGCGCCGCTTTCGGCCGCCAGTCGTTTAATCAAAACATCAGTGTGGGCGCAAAATGGCGTCACGATAGAGTAGGAGAATAATCAACCGCTCCTTCTTAGGCATCATTTGCCTTTCTCTTTAAATGACTAACGCTCGATCACACTTAAATCCAATCGTCTACCAGATACCACCATCGATCCGTTGAACCACGACGAAACAAGGTTACACAGGTTAGGTTAGAATTTTTCGGCGCAATCGCATCGAGTTTTCCAGCGATAGTTCGGTCAACTTTAACTTCCTCAGAGTTACAGCACAAGGTCAGTGTATATCTGCTGGTTGAAACAGAAGACGAAGTACACATGGAAACAATAGTTACCCGGCATACCATCGACGATAACTTCCCCTTACTTCGTGAAATCAAATTCTCCATGGCCTGTCGAGTGCACTCTGTGTGCGCGTGTACGTATATATAGTGTGCTTGGGAAATTGATCGTGGAACTTTAATGGCGGCCATTTAGAATGTAATACGATTGAGATCTAGTCCTCGATTTCTCTAATCCTCAGCTTCAATCTCATATTGAATTCTAGCGACCTTGGACGACCTTAAAGGGCACGCTCTGATTTCAGAGAAAAAAAGACAGACCATGTTTCATACTGTGTTTCGGTTTGACTGCGTTTAAACGAATGCGTCAAGAACGAAGAGAACAATCTACTTCAGGGAAAAAAACTACTCTTTGAGAATTTTTTAAATATTCAAAGATAAAGAAGAAAATTGAATATACCTTCACTTACGGATCACCCTGTATAATAGTGCACTCGTGGGTCATTTCCACTTGAAAGTTGGTAAGATGAATGTAATTATTGAAATATTCAAAGGTAAAGAAAAATATTGCATATCCTTCTCTCTTTATGGGTCACCCTATGTAAAGCACTCGTGGTTCGTTTCCACTTAGAAGTTGGTAAGATAAACATCTAGGATGGAAGATTGAATCTGAATCAGCATGTTCATCAATGAAATTACCAAGGAGAGCTGAATCTAGGGATATTCAATATTGCAGGATCTATAGAGAGGAATCAATGATTCCAAGAAAGTAGCGAGAAGAGGGATTGATGGAAAGTCCTCTGGTGGCGAGTACGGGAGCTGCTGCCACACCCAATTTGCTCCACATCTAGAAGATGTATAGTACTTCCTGTTTCGAATCTTGGTGATCCCTATTCTTACTTACACGCAACAATACCACTTTCCAGTGTAACATATTGCTATTTTAAACGTTATTACACAACCCTTTCATTTCCATATCGAGCATCACCAAAGTTATTATATCAGATCATCTCATAAGTTCGTGTTGAATTTTATACCGAAATTTGGATCAATATTTCAAACGTATTTTTAAATTGTATGATCAAAAAAAAATACGTAACCACCTTTTAGATCTACAAATTCTTCCCACTTTTTTGGTTAACACTTAACCCATTGCCTTATAATGACGAGTCACACTCCTGATGCAGATTATGATCAAGATGTGAAAAAAAAGAAGAATTATATTTGCAATCAATTTGCAATTTTAGCACTATTTTCAACTGCAGTTTAAGTTTGACGATTAGAAACTGCAAATTGTATATGATATTTAGACTGTTTTCTTAATTTAACGCTGCATTAAAACAGAGAAACTCGTAAGGCAAGGGTTTAATCACTAACCTACGTAATTCTTAGGCATACTAAATTTTTGTTTCTCGCTAATTCTTTACCATCGCGTGATCAATAAAAGAAAAAACATCTTCCGACTATTTTATACAGATACATTTAAAATAATAAAAATACTCAACGACAAATCGATAAAATGGAAAAAATGAATATTTTTAATAACGGTCAATCTAGTCTAAAAATTTCTTCGATTTTTCATTAAAATATTTTTTTCCACTTTTAACACGAACTTATGGGATAACTTAATAATATTCTTACATTAATTATAGGACTACCATTGCCACTATTGTATCTCATGCACCCTGCTATGTTCGTCGACACTAACAACCACCACCTTTATCCTGAAGAAAAAACACAGATATATACGTTCCCTGGCCATTAGAATAATGGTCACTCGGCCAGTTGAAGGGACACAAACAGAAGACGTGCTCGTGCGCGCGCGCGCGCATAGAGGCAGATAAAGTCCAGTGGATGCACGGCAGCACCCTAGTGGTTAATATCGCCAGGCGCTACTAACGAAAAGCAAACAACTGCGTGTGTACTTGGCAAACAATTTCGATTTGGAAACCGGGAAACCTAGATGTTTAACATACTCACGATGTTCGCGGATAAGTATCAGTTTTACTTGAGGGGTTCTATCTAGAAGAGTAAAAGGAAATCAATCTTTGAGAGTTGGAAGAATTGTATTGTTAACGATCATGATATTTTAAAAATTAATCGACCTTTATTGGATTAACATTTTTTTGCTATATACATTCGGGAGTACACATTTACATTATTGAAGAACCGTTCGATAAAGGAAAGTTCTGTTCAATTCTCACTTATAGGTTTCTAGATAAAAAATTCTTGAATTAACTTTGTGAATACTGAGGTCTCTATGTGAAACAAACTGTACTAAATCTGTGTATGTACGCTCTTTCAAATATCAATAAATTCACGTTTTAAACCAGAAACCCTAACTATTATGAGCTTAACACAAAAAAGTTAGAGTATGAAAATCTGAAACAACAGACAACTTTTTCTCAATGCTTTCTTAAATACAAATTTTTTGAATGATCAAATTCAAAACAAATTTAATTTCCCTAAATAAGAAGGAAAAACATTCAAGGAATCTAAATTGATTTTTGTAAATAAACACAACCCTTGGAGATGGAAAGGTCTATCTTACCAATGTTAAATTCGCCAAATTTATGTACCTTTTTCTTCCAAACCGTAAGAGATATTGAAACTAAATTTTAACCATATGTTTCTTGGACCTTCTTACACATACCTAGATGTTAAAGTTTAAAAATATTGCTTGGAACCGTGGATATAATTTTTCCAAGAATACTTAACTTTTTTCTTCCACTTTTCAATAAAAAGGAGTTATTACTAATGAACAAAAGAAAATACAGCAAAACCCACATATCATATCGTGTATCTACTCACAAGGAACCTGTAGTTAAAATTTCGTTTCGATATCTCTTATATTATTCAAGAAAGGACTACATCAAGTTTGAAAATTTAAACTTTCGAGAATTTCATTTTTCCTCCACTTAAAAATTTTTTTTCAACAAAACATTGTATTTTCCTACTAAATTAAGCAATATCACACTTCTAAAAAAAAAAATTAAGAAATATGCAACAATTTGGAAGGAAAAAATATTTTTAAAAAATTCCTCCATCTGATTTCAATCAATTTTTAACATACATTTTCCCCAACAAAGTACCTTTCCGTCCTCTAGAAGAAAAGCCTGAAAAGTGTAACAGCACGATTACGTGTTCCAAGCAAATGGAAACAATCGAGACAGAGATGAGACGTTCGATCGGTATTCTAGCCGATTGAATGAGCAGCGGTTTCCATCCCCTTTGTTCTACACCTAATTCACAGGATCGATTCGAAATAACGCATGAAAAACCTTTTCTCTGCTGTCAAAGAATAAACCCACGCTGAGCAACGAGCACAACAACCAGAAGAGTAGACACACCAGTGTCACGCTCACAAACGCTGCTTAGACGTCCCTTTATCCAGCCATTACCATTCCCGGCCAGCCTTTTGTGTCCCCGTTGCGCCTTCCACTTCGCCTGAAACCGTCGACGTTTCCGGGGTCGGGACAGAGACGCTCTTTCCACTCGTGATGGGAGTTCCCTCACTAAGACGCCGCCGCCGACGTCGCCGACGACGACGACGACGACAGGTCTTCCGCGCGTGGAAAACTCGACGAGTGGTGGAAGTGTGTCACGGGGAGAGAAGAGACGGTGGAAACGCGAAGAGAGGAGTCAACGAGCTCGTCTCTCTCGTCGTCATCGTCGCATGTCTCGTAACGCAACTCGCTGACCTTGCACGCGGAAAAACAAGTTGCTTGGCCTGCTACCAGAATTTCACGTTATTAATAAATCCAAAAATGCGCGCTTGAGAAGCGTTCATTATCCCTGTGAGGGATGCGCCTGAGACTTCCGGGATTTGTGTTGTGGAGAAGATGAGTTCGAGGTGTTCGCTTTAAGTTGTGGATTGACGATGTTAATTTTGAACCTTGCAAGCTCAGATTTGTTATGAGGAAACTTTTTCATTTGAGGTTTCTCAATTTTGGAGTATCATTGAAAAATATGTTTGAATGCCTGGATCTTAATTTTGATTGATTTTCTTATTTTTATTATTAATAAATCCAAAAATGCGCGCTTGAGAAGCGTTCATTATCCCTGTGAGGGATGCGCCTGAGACTTCCGGGATTTGTGTTGTGGAGAAGATGAGCTCGAGGTGTTCGCTTTAAGTTGTGGATTGACGATGTTAATTTTGAACCTTGCAAGCTCAGATTTGTTATGAGAAAACTTTTTCATTTGAGGTTTCTCAATTTTGGAGTATCATTGAAAAATATGTGCTTGAATGCCTGGATCTTAATTTTGATTGATTTTCTTATTTTTGGACCTTGTGAGTTGGGAATTTGTTATGAGGATGTACTAGAAATTAACTGGACACCTTTCTATTTGAGACATGTCAAATTTGGAATCTGATTGAGAAACTTTTATTGAATACCTGGATCTTAATTTTGAACCTTGTAAGTTGAGATTTGTTATGAGGATGTAGTAGAAAATGACCTGAAACTTTTCTATTTGAGATTTTTCAATTTTGGAATCTGTTTGAAATATATGTGTTTGAACGCCTGGATCTTAATTTTGATTGATTTTCTTATTTCTGGACCTTGTGAGTTGGGAATTATTATGAGGATGTACTAGAAATTAACTGGACACCTTTCTATTTCAGACTTGTCAAATTTGGAATCTGATTGGGAAACTTTGATTGAATACCTGGATCTTAATTTTGAACCTTGTAAGTTGGGATTTGTTATGAGGATGTAGTAGAAAATGACCTGAAACTTTTCTATTTGAGATTTCTCAATTTTGGAATCTGTTTGAAATATATGTGTTTGAATGCCTGGATCTTAATTTGGATTGATATTCTTATTTCTGGACCTTGTAAGTTAGGAATTATTATGAGGATGTACTAGAAATTAACTAGAAACCTTTCTATTTCAGACTTGTCAATTTTGGAATTTGATTGAGAAATTTTTATTGAATACCTGGATCTTAATTTTGAACCTTGTAAAACTTGAGATTTGTTATGAAGATGTATTAGAACTTTCCCCTTATAACCTTTTTATTTGAGATTTCTCAATTTTGGAACCTGGTTGACAGATATTTATTGAATGGATCTTTGATTTGAACTTTACAAGTTATAGTTTCTTATGAGGATGTATTAGAACCTTACTTAAAGCTTTTCTAGTAAAAATTTCTCAATTTTGGAATCTGGTTAACAAATTTGTATCAAACACCGTAAACCTTACTCTTGATTAATGTTCTTAATTCGGATCCTTATAGCCACAGCTATTGAAATAGCCTTCTATATCTTGGTTATTAAAACCTTTCACCTAATCTTCAAACCTTGCTTGATACACTCTCTAGATCTATAGGTCTCTCTGTAGATACTTGATCGAGTTTTCCAACTTTGATTGAAATATTCCCTGAAATCCCGTAGATGTCTTTACATCATAAGATCCACAAGACTTCCACATTTTACTCCCCTAAATAAGCGAGCCTTTTGATCATGTCCATCACTGTCCTGTCCTCACGTGTCACAAATCTATCACGACTCTACTTAGAAGCACTAAAACACCGTTTGCATCGATCGCAGATTTTTTTTTATCCCGTGCCCATGCAACCTTCCAGGCTTTCATCACCACGCCTTCCATTTGCCAATAAATTAATTTATCAAGCGCAGTTCTGATTGCGCGCGAATGTTCATTATATAACTGAAACACAGATAAACACCATCTTTTTCTTCTACATTATATACACCAGCTATTACACAGAAGCTAATTTTTTTTGTTTTCTTTTTCAACCGAAGAAAAGTCAACTATTAATTAACTATTGCCAAGAAGACTGTCCAAAGAGAACGAAGGTGACGAGTGGACGATGTCTGATCGTTAGCTGATCAATGTTTCCGTCGCATTTACAGTCGCATTTGCAAGCAAGCAGGAATTACATTAAAATAAAACGAGAAATCAAAGTGCATACGTAACGGTGTTTCATTCAAATAAAGAACGTTAATTGCCTTTTAGTATGATCTAACCGAGATTATATTCATATCTCGGTGATTTTAAGTTGAGCAGATTGGAGGAACAATTTTAAAGAATTTTTTCAAGATTCTTAACACTTGAAATATTATTCACAAGACTTCCCGCTTTTTTTATAATAAATCGTGTTGTTTTTAATGTGCACATAGTGTAATGGTATCTCAATTTGGGCAATAAAGAATGATAGAGAAATTGGTGCTAAAAATTGATTACTTCTACGAATGAAAAAATAAACATGTTGTTTCGGTGAAAAAGAATTTTCAATATGAAAATAAGTGTCACACGGTACATTTGTAAATTGTGTGCTGTACCTATGCGTAAAGGAACTTGTTTTCAGAAATAGGTACTCATTCAAAAACAAATATTACTATCTTTATATAATTAGTTGTAAATTTAATAAAGATGAAAATTTTTAATACTAATTGAAATGTGAAATTTAATTTTCATGTTCATACAAGAAAACCACCGATTTTACAGAACATTACTATTTTTATATAATTAATTATCAGTTCAATAAAGATGTGAATTTTTAATTTTAACTAAAACGTAAAATATTTATTCTTAATTTAATTTTCATGTTCAAACGAGAAAACCACCGATTTTACAGAACATTACTATTTTTATATAATTAATTATCAGTTCAATAAAGATGTGAATTTTTAATTTTAACTAAAACGTAAAATATTTATTCTTAATTTAATTTTCATTTTCAAACGAGGTTTACAAAGTACTATGCGGTCCTTTAAGTGTTAACATCAATCCTAACTGTTCTAAAAATCGATCTGATGCACAACCGACTATTATCCGTCCTCCAAATAAACTTTACTCCATTTTCCAAATTCCTTGAATCTTAATATCGACACCTATCTCCTCCAGAAAGCAAACGCGCTATTCAACCTCGTTCATCGAGACCATTTCACGAAGAAAGCACGTGTCAAGTAACGAGCACTCGTCTTCTTAACACTTAACGAAGTAAAGTGACCACAATTCGCCCCTCCTTTCGAGTGAAATACGCAACCACGCGCTGGCTCGCGTTCAAAACACGCCGACACGCGGAAACACCCAAGATAATCGCGATTCATTTCCGAAATTAATCGAAGACACGTTGTTTCTTTTCGGCGCAAAAATTGAGGAATCCAGTTGCAAGAAGAAGTTATGCCACACTAATAACGTTGCGAGATATTAACCCTTTGCACAAGGTATGCCAGTTGTACTGGCCGGAAACCCAGTTCTACTTGGCACAGAAGATTATAAAATGTAAATACAGCGGGGCCCCGAGTTACGTCCTGATTTACGTCGTTTCTACACAATTCGATAGTCAATCGTTTTTCCACGTGTTTAGTTCTTACTGAATCAGTGTGGAAGTTACTTGAGCAAAGAATTCCAAACTTTAACTGTGATCCCTTTCTATCGTTTCTATAAATTTAAAAGAAAATACAACCCCTAATGGTTTGCATATAGACACTTATCGAATTAATTGTAAACAGTCATTACAAAATTATTAAGTTCGAAAAAAAATGATTCAGTTTGGAATCTCGTAGTATAAGGAGCACATATAGTTTACTGATATATCGTGCCCTTAATACTACTACTGGATAATTCATATTTCATTCATAACTTCCGAAAAAAAAAAAAGGTAATAATTAAATTTGACATTTTCGTTCCACTTCCATCCCTTATTTTCGCAAGTTGACATTTTCTGAATAAGTGTATCAGAAGCGGTATTTTCCTTACAACTGTGGTGTGCTAAACGTAGACAACTCTAGCAGTATGTATTTGGAAATATCAAAAGTGCACAAATTTAAAATCAACTCCATGTTCAATGCTAAAACTCGGTAATGAACTGTGCTGTTCTACCAATGAGTTTAAGATGTCTGGTTCAAGTATTAAAGTGACAATATACTAACTTTGGCGAAGAAATGTAATTTAAATCGTGTATTTTCTGTACGAACATAACGGGTGTCCTAATACTTATGGACGGTAGTGTACGTCGCCCACTCTTGAACCAATTAGTACGTAAGTCCGGGGCTCCACTGTATGTATAAATTGATATGTAACTGATATTTCTTATTCGTATCGAACTGTGCAATTTTTATCCTAAATTTTGTCTGTAATTACAGAGTTGATGGAACGAGGTAAATTGAGTTAAAACGTTCCCGAGTGCAAAGGGTTAAGGCTTTTGTGAAAAGTAGGGTTTCAGTAGAAATTGGGTAATTAAGACTGCTATTCTTTTTATTCAAACCTGTTAATACGAAGGTAGTGTGTATCTGGGAAAATGTTTCATTCATTATTTTACTTTCTATATGTTTAAATCTGAAAGTTGTATTAAAGAAGAAGCTATGCAAAAATCGTTCTTATTACAAGACAATTTTATTTAAGACTATTTTACTCGACAAAACATGTACTTTTGTACATTTCACTTGCACTGAAGTGTATAGGGACATTACGAAGGTGAAATCACCCTATTGCACTGAAAAATGTGACGATTCGAAGATTATATTTAGACTTAGGAAGCTCAAAGGAGAGTGAGAAAATGTTCACGAAGTTTTCGCCTTAAGTGTTTTGCATAAAATAACTTGGGTAGGTTGTAGAAGTGAATAAGATACGACCACTGGCATAATTGAGAGAATTTCAATCTTAGAGAAAAGGCAGCTTAAGACTTCAATCTGATCTGCTCTCTGGTGTGAAACAAGTCAGAAATGTGTCGTTTTACAGGATAAAAGTACTGTACCTATGAAGTCTATTTGTACAAAAGATAGAAAAATAGTCAATCTTTAATGCTCCTAATCATGTCAAACGAAACATTTTTATTTATTTTCTTTTTAAATAAAGGGTAATCCTGTTTTCTAATATTTGTGAAAAATGTGTAACCAACGCACGGTGGAATATTTTATTTAAAAAATTGGCCAAAATGCAAACTTTTAAACTTAATTGTTATAAAAACCACGAAATGCTTTTTTCTTATAATGTTATTAAAATAAAGTGTCACAACGACCATTTTTCAGAATTTCAGAATTTAGACAGAAGAAGAAGGCTATACAAAAATGACTTTTGTTCACGTTCTTTTCTGTTATTATTAAATATAATTGTTATTGTTTTTAATTTTCTGTAAGCAAAATCTGTCTGCAACCTAACATTCCTATAATAATATGTAAAAATGATTTAAAAATTGGTGCTAAATTCCTGTTCTTCGTATTTATAAATCGACTTATTTCTGAATTTTTTATTCTCCTGAGTTTTCACATAATATTCTACCAAATAATTACGTTTGATCGTTACTAAGTGCACGTGGCTCGGCTAAACCTAGTAAAAGAGATCTGGCCAACTTTTCCCTAAAAATACTCCACTGTGCAACGCCCAGAAACTCAGAATTATCCGAAAAAACAGAATTAACATTTTTTTTACATTTTGTCACTATCTAACAATTTTTATTTCTCCCTTTCTTGCGTATCCGGAATAAACAAATATATTTGATTAAATGGAACTATACTTATAGAAAAATCACGATGCTACCGAATTTTTATTTGCACAAATTTATTTATTTTTGACGCCTCGAACGAACCACCAGTAAACCTCATTTCTCTAAATTGAAATTAAATTAAACCTTAACATTTAGGATGAAACCTTCCATTAGCTTGGACTTCTTAGGGTTCGTTAACTTATGCGAGAAGAATACGTGAGACAGCAGACAAATGCCGCCTAATGTGAAAAATTTCAAAGACGGCATTTCTCATCGTGCAACGTGGCCTGTTTGAAAATTTCAGATTTACAAGTGAAGATTTACAATGGACTCGAATGATCATTTTGGAGGAACAAATGCAGGATGCCTCGTTTTAGTATGTCAATGAACGTCACTTGTGAATGATGTTGAATGAGAAATACCAGGAATAAGGAAATTGAAGACAAGAAATGATTATTTTCTTGTTTAGATGTGAAAAAGACGAAGAAAAACAGCAAATTTTCGGGATTCCTGAACATTCGAGACGACAGCTTGTATATCTGCACTTGGTCGAAGGAAAAGATTCTTGAGTTGAAGTGATTACTTTTGTTCGTAATAAAAGCACGAAGAAATATTCAATTTTTAATGTTCCTAATAATGTCGAAGGAAACATCGTGGATTTTCACCTCTTCTTCTTCTTTTTTAAATAAAAAGTATTATAATTTTATTCTTTTCATTTTTACGAAAAATATGGCTTCCCTATGTAACCAACGCGAAGAAACTCGAAATTATCCGGCTAATAATGAAAGATTGGTATAGTTGAATGATTTTTCAATCCTAATTTGGTTATTAGAAACCGGCTATAACTGGCGCGAGTACTATCATTAGGTTTGGTTGCAGGTAATCAAATTTCATGGTAGATTAAGCTCTTTTTATGCCTGGCATCATTTAGCTTTTTTATACGTGAACACTTCGGAATCAATACGATCGGTTCTCTATAATTAGGAAAATGAAATATGCCGGTCTTAAATCTAAATCTGGACGAGATTAATTAATCACACCTGTTACGCGTAGTACTCGAGTAAAGTTTCAGTTTCCTTTTATAAAGTGGAAAAAGTAGAAAGAAACACAACCAGATTTCTGTGTAAGAATTTTAACATCTTCCTCTTGGTCGATCTAATTAAATCACCTTATGTGTGAAGAAGAGCTTCTTAATTAGAGCCGCAAAGCTTCTAATGCCGAATTTTCTTTCTTTTCTCGAAAAAGGTGGATAATGCTTGTAATGTCATATTTTATATTTAAAATAGTCTACTTATAAAAAATAGTGAAAATAATAATGGTACCATACTGAAACTAATGACACCGAACGTTTCAATCAAAAATTCACTTATTTCTATAATTTTCTTTCTTTTCTCGAAAAAGGTGGATAATGCTTGTAATGTCATATTTTATATTTAAAATAGTCTACTTATAAAAAATAGTGAAAATAATAATGGTACCATACTGAAACTAATGACACCGAACGTTTCAATCAAAAATTCACTTATTTCTATAATTTTCTTTCTTTTCTCGAAAAAGGTGGATAATGCTTGTAATGTCATATTTTATATTTAAAATAGTCTACTTATAAAAAATAGTGAAAATAATAATGGTACCATACTGAAACTAATGACACCGAACGTTTCAATCAAAAATTCACTTATTTCTATAATTTTCTTTCTTTTCTTGAAAAAGGTGGATAATGCTTGTAATGTCATATTTTGTATTTAAAATAGTCTACTTATAAAAAATAGTGAAAATAATAATGGTACCATACTGAAACTAATGACACCGAACGTTTCAATCAAAAATTCACTTATTTCTATAATTTTCTTTCTTTTCTTGAAAAAGGTGGATAATGCTTGTAATGTCATATTTTATATTTAAAATAGTCTACTTAGAAAAAATAGTGAAAATAATAATGGTACCATACTGAAATAACAAATGATCGTTGGAAACTAATGACACCGAACGTTTCAATCAAAAATTCACTTATTTCTATAATTTTCTTTCTTTTCTTGAAAAAGGTGGATAATGTTTGTAATGTCATATTTTATATTTAAAATAGTCTACTTATAAAAAATATTGAAAATAATAATGGTACCATACTGAAACTAATGACACCGAACGATTCATTCATTTTCATAATTTTCTTTTTTCCTTGAAAAAAGGTGGATGTGTCGTGTAAGGTAATATTTTACAATTTAAAACAGTCTGCTTATATTCAACTATCTTGTAAATTCTGTTAACAAATATCGAAGAATAATATTTAAATAAGGAACTAATGAACTTACATCGAACATTTCAATCAAAAATTCATTCATTTTCATAATTTTCTTTTTTCCTTGAAAAAAGGTGGATGTGTCGTGTAAGTTGATATTTTACAATTTAAAACAGTCTGCCTATATTCAACTATCTTTTAAATTCCGTCAAAAAATATCGAAAAATAATATTTAAACAACCAGTTTCCATAGTTCTGAACGAACCATTACGAACGAATCTACGCAACAATTTTAACATTCCTCACATCGACCATTTCGATCACCAGTCGCGCTGCTATTATCGATAGCCGCGATAACGCCGCCAGCTGATCCCGAGTACCATTGGATTATCTGAATTTCACGAAAAATTCGACGAACCCATCGAGAGCCTATCATAAACAGTGAATCACGTGGAGAGCCACTCCTGGTCCTCTGATACTTTCGTACAATCGCATATGAGAAAATATTAACGAATTAAAGAAACCGAATTTAATCAAGCGGCGAAAATGAATCGAAACGAAGAATCAATTAATTTATCCGAGGGATTTCCGATGAAATATCGATTTCTTATTTTTAACACGGATAACGATCGGTCACATCGCCGGAGATATCGTTGAACGATTTCATTCCGAATGTTTCCACGTTCCTCTCCGCTCGAGAAACACGCGATGACCTTTGAATAGACGAAAGAATGCGATATCTGGCTATAAAAAAAAAGAAGGAACGAACTTCATCTTAGTTTTGTCAAATTTCGGCGTTTGATCGCGTAACAGTGGGTCCCCCCGATAGATTAGCAGGAAGGAACCTCTAACTTGGCAGACACGAAGATAACGAACGTCTAGGTTCTATGAACGTGTAAGTTTCCGTAATTGCGCAACTGTTACTTTTTTCTCGACTTTTTTGTTACGCGTAGTCAATCCTTTTCTGACAGTAATTTATGCGGACAAGTATGGAGACAAGCTTTCATTTTAACCCTTTGACTAACTATTCACGTGTCACACACTAGTGGTTTTTTTTTATTCAAGTTGAACAGGAAGCTTAAGTTTGCCGTTTCAATTTGAAGAACTATTATATTCACCAAATTATTTCACTTTTTAATTGTTTAGCAGATTGTTATCGCTTTCGTTAACAGAACCTTAACACTTTGCACTTTACTGGCATTGTTGCATAATTGACAATGAGAACTTCAAAATATAAGATTCAAGTTTTCTTCTGGTATTATTGAAATAAAAGAAATTAAAAACTACCATGGAGAACTTTAAAATATAAAATTCAAGTTTTCTTCTGGTATTATTGAAATAAAAGAAATTAAAAACTACCATGGAGAACTTTAAAATATAAAATTCAAGTTTTCTATTTACATTATTGAAATAAAAGAAAATAATTACCATAGAGAAGTTTAAAATATAAAATTCAAGTTTTCTTCTGGTATTATTGAAATAAAAGAAATTAAAAACTACCATGGAGAACTTTAAAATATAAAATTCAAGTTTTCTTTTTACATCATTGAAATAAAAGAAATAAAAATTGATAAATTCATAAATATTCATAATTTTCTTCTTTTACTATTCAAAAATTTCACTGCAAAAGCGAGCTGATCGACGGTACAAAAAAAAATGATCCAAATGCAGTGTTGACTTCTAAATTTCCTGAAATTAAACCAACAAACAACGCAAAGGGTTGAATTCGTGTAATAAGAGCATCGATCGCGCAACACACGAGTCCTCCAAGATCTTGAACAAGATTAATTTCCAAATTCGTGCTAGCTATGTGCAACGAGTTGGCAGCCAACGAGGAAACACGATTCTGGCGATGAGAACTGCCGAGAAAATAATCTCCACTATTGCCTTACACCTCTCGAAATAAAACGAACTTTTCTTGGACAAATTGGAATGTTCCCTAGGTCGAAGTTACGCTCATTCTAATTAATATTTTTCCACGTTGCACACGTACGAAATAGACGCGCGATATTCGCCTATACGGAACTTCATTGCAGGAAACGATCGCGTCGCGTTGCTCAGTAATTAACACGCAATTTAAAAGCTATTACCGCGACTAATTAGTTTTTAATAGCGTGAATTTCACTCGAAACGAAAGATTCCGCCTTTTTCGCCGATTCCGTTGCTCCCGATTCTTCGTTGTATCAACCCAGAATGGAGTTGTTCGAGAAATTAAATCGTACATCTTGGTTCGTTCAAAGACTGTCCAACCAAGAACAGAGATGGGAATTTTATTCAAACGACGAACAGAGGGGTATTTGTATGAAAAAGTTGGCCAAAATTCTTTTAAAAACGAGGTTTGCTGGTTGTGCAAGTATAAATTCAATAGCACCGTAATTTTTCTATAAGTAAAGTTCCATTTATTCAAATATATTTGTTAATTCCCGATACGCAGAAAAAGGAAAAACCAAAAATTTTTAGATAACAAAACAATCGTCAATTCTGATTTTTCGAGTAATTCTGAGTTTCTGGGCGCTGCACAGTGGAGTATTTTTACGAAAAAGTCGGACAAAATTATTTTACTAGTTTTAGGCGAGCCACGGTGCACTTGAAAATGACGAAACGTAATTATCCGATAGAATTTTGAATTTGAAATTCTCAATTTGAGAATTACGAATGCAAGTAAGGAAAACAAGAACTTACCACAAATTTTGAAATAACTCTTATTAGATTGCAAATTCTGCTTACAGAAAATTAAAAACAAATAAACGAAAATTTATATGGCCTCCTTTCTTCCGCCTAAGTTTCGACGACAAAAATAGCCGCTGATAATTCATTTTACTAACACCATAAGAAAAAAACACATTTTTGCTTTCCAATTAAGTTTAAAAATTTCAGTTTTTGCCAGCTTTTTAAATAAAATGCTCCACCATGCGACTAAGAATAAAACGCTGGATTGGCAAAAGCGACGAATTCAACGCTCTTTTCCTTTTTTTTTTCCTGCTTGAGTACGTTTGTGAGTTTTTCGTGAGTTATCGCGAGCTCGATTAAGGCGATCATTTTTTTCAGAGGCTGCATTATTAATATTTACTGCGTAATTTATCTCTTATTCTTTCTGTGTTTCTCTTATTCTCGTTTTAAACGAAAAATCGTTGAATGAAACGGCGTATGAAATTGTATTAAAGTGCATTATTAATATTTATTGCGTAACAGGGACACGTTGTAATTTGTCGCTTATTCTTTTTCTTTCCTGTTGCTTTTTTTTTTTTGTTCCCTTTCAACGAATGGTTCGGTTGAATGAATCGGTGTTTATTTAACGACATTGTTCACACCGTGCAATTATGATATGTGCAACAGTTGAACGGTCGTGAAAGGGAAGTGATTGAAAATCGTCGAACCGATAGAAAATCATACGTGTACCTTCGCCTAATGTTAGTTCAAAGTGGGAGAAGATAATGAGTCACGGTATCATATTAACGCTGACTTAAAAACTGGCAAGTGTACAAGACGCATCTGCATACCCTTCAATATTAATATCCGCGTATAAAATAAATCGGATTAACACACTCCCACCAATTTTCGGATCAGCTGAATCGTTCCGAGCGTAAACGGAATTAATAAAGCCTACTCGACTGGAACAGTCAAGTTTGCCTTGTAATTAATTTGAAATATTCATAGGGTATCTCTGCGGGACCGAACAAACAGATGGAATATTTAAATGACACTTTTCTGAATAATAACCACGTTTCTAGGAATACTGAATAGATCTGCGATCATTCCTCGAGTGTTGCAAAGTCTATTCAACTTGAACAATTGAATATACAGGGTCGAGTCACATCACTTGTAAAGTATGTGATGTACAAAAAGGTTTTTATATAGGGAACATATGATGCTGACTTTTTCGTTTTTTTATACACCTATTTGTTCAGGGATACGAAAGTGATCCGGACTTTTTTAAATAGAAGGCGTATCCTTTTTGTACGAATAATTTAAAAAAGCAGTGAATTTTCTGAAAGAAAGTATTAAGCTTCGTTTCTTCTAAACCAAATAATTAGCGAGATATTTGCGAAAATGTTGTTCATGGCGTGATTTTTACTCGTTACTGCTAGGTACTCAAAGTGATCCACGTTGACTTTCATACACCTGTGCAATCTGTCAAAATCATTGCTCTTTTAAATTCTGATGCACAAAAGGTATGCATTTCATTTAAAAAATTCAAGGTCACCGCGATATCTCGTAAATAAATAGACTATTTTAAAAAACCGATCTAGTATCATATGTTCCTTTCGATATCGTCCAATTTCTATGTAAAACGCATACTTTAGAAGTTATTCGGGGTGGGCAAATAATGAGACTCGCCCTGTGTATACCTTTTTGTAAATTCGAAGGTTTCACGGAATATTTGTAAAACGAATTGACAAATGAAAGTTTCAAATTTGGAGTGAGAAAAATTAGTCGTGAAGAACATCCATCTTTTCGATAAATTCTGAATTGACAGGTTCCGTGCCACAACGTTGTACGTACTACATTTTCAGAAAATGAAATAACATCACAATATTAGAGCAATTCGTAAGGAAAGACTTTGTTCCATTGCCATTTCGTAGGCAAATTGATTAAATTTATGATCATGGTTCGAGCGATAGCAACACTCTTAAGGATTAAAGAAAAATTTTTTCTGGCCAATAGGAAGGCCGCCCAGCCTTGGAACAAGTCAGCAAAGATTTTCGCACGTCACGGCATGCAACTCTGAATATTGCAAACATTTCACATCTTTATTACTAATTTCACGCGGCCAAAAATTTTCTTGTCGCCTAGAAAATAAACGAAATCGACCGAAAAATCAACCATCTAAACCGTAGTTCGGTGTTCGGGTCTTTTTCGACCCATCACCTTCTTATCCTTTTTAATAACTTTTGCTATTATCAAGTCGATGTTCCCCCAACATTGTATCAAAAGTTTATCGTCTAGATTCACATGGCGCGCTGGTAACAAAAATTGTTACCCGTAAGATCTTTGGGTGAAAAAGACCCACAGACGTGAAGTCTACCAGTCGAACGGAAACAAAACGTACTAGAGTTAATAATTTCAATCTCTCAGAATAACTTGAACTCCGATTTTACAAATGATCGTTAAGTATCCGTGGACTGAATAAATAAATGGAATTTTTCTATCGAAGAAGAATCCTTCCGAGCAACGCCCATCTTCCTATGAACTTAATTCGGGGTCAGAAGAAGCACGAGGAGATAGAGAGGGAGGCGAACAGAGCGTAAGGATAATCGATACTTGGCTGGCGAACACTGGTACCAGCACTGTCTCCGTTCTGCCTGGCAACCGCGAGATATCGATACTCGTATAATTACTTAATCGGCCATCACGCGCGATTATTTATAAATCCGATCGAACGTCGTTATTCTGGTCGAACAACGTGCCGCGAAATTATCGACCAGTTATCGTTCCTTGTGCCGACTCGAATCGTTCTTCAACGAACCTACTACACCACGGGCTCGTTCCGCCCGAAATCCGACCGCGAAACTAACCATTTTCTGTTCGTTTACTTTCTTCCACCCTCTTTCTCGGTCGGAAACAAGCAATGTTTAAACGAAAGACGGATGGAACAGGGTGATCGTGGTGAAACAATGTTTGGACTGGTTGATTCAGAAACGACATACACTACGGTCGCTCATAAGTAAAGTGACCAGACGTGCTGATTTCAATTTTCTACTGAAGAAACGACTCTGGATGTAGAAAAAAAATTTTTAGAAATTTTAATTATCCTTGAACGCAGATATCTGGAAATTGAACGAAGGGAATTGTATGGTTATTAAGATCGTTGAATTTGTTTTTTCATTCTTTGCAAGGATATTGAAGAAAAAAATTAAGGGTTCCATTTAAAAAAATAACGACGACCTTGAAATCTCGTAATTATCCTTGAACGCAGATATCTGGAAATTGAACGAAGGGAATTGTATGGTTATTAAGGTCGTTGAATTTGTTTTTTCATTCTTTGCAAGGATATTGAAGACAAAAATTAAGGGTTCCATTTAAAAAAATAACGACGACCTTGAAATCTCGTAAAAAAAAAATTGATCTTGAGAAAAAACCTCAAAAAACCTTTTTCCTGAGAAGTTTTTTTATATAATGACAAATAAGGCAGATATTTAGGTGATCTCATTTAGCTGAACCACCCTGTATATATGATTAAAGTAAATGAATATCTTTTATGTATTTCTGGTACAGATGCACCATCTGAAAGAGCGTTTTCAATGATTAGACAATGGAAAGAGTCAATTAGAGTTACATACTTTAAGAAACATATTAATTGTAAAATATAATCAGTTTAACGAAGAAACTTTAAACAATGAAGAATTATTCAAGGCGATTTCTTCTTTAACAAAATATTAGTAACCATTGTTTAAGTATTAGGTACTTAAACAATCTGTATATTTAATAATAAAAGTGTAGAAAGTTTGATTTATTTATTTTTTTCCAATTCGTTTAATACAATAATTAAATTAAAATGAAACCTTATTTCGTTACAGTCACTTTAATAAAAGTGCACTGAATTTGCCTTGAGAAAATCTGGTAAGTTTCCTCGTAAGTATTTTTTTCTCTTCGTTCAAAGATCTAATGAATTTTTCATTCTTAGTTTTATATTTAGTGTCAGTTACATTTTTCATTCTTATTTTCACAGTAATTATCAATTAAATATATACATAAGTGTTACACAACAAGCTTAATCTTTGACTTCCTCCTTGGAAATTAATTAAGCGAAGTTGCTTGTTGAAACAACGAACATTGCGAATAAATGGATGGGCAAATATTTATGAATGGTAAT
This sequence comes from Habropoda laboriosa, assembly GCF_001263275.1. Lineage (NCBI taxonomy): Eukaryota > Metazoa > Arthropoda > Insecta > Hymenoptera > Apidae > Habropoda > Habropoda laboriosa. The sequence goes on along the minus strand of NW_017100294.1, from coordinate 269,750 downwards.
GTACGTGTACGTGGCATTTTCCAGCTTTTGAGAGGAAAGGTGGAGATTGTTTCATTCTAATAATTCCTGCGTTAAAAATTAGAGAAAAATATACGTTTTAAGTAGAAGGTTTCTGACGTTGTTCTGGTAAATTAAGTAACTAAATTTCTCTCGGTAACCTATATGAAGATTGATTTAAGGAATAAAAAATTAGCAAGAGTAATTATAGTTAATTGAGACTTAATGAGAGTAATTTTCAAGAGTCACAGTCACATCGCGAGGAGTGATTATGATCACTTAAATGTTTAATCCGAGGCAAATTGCGAATGGTGATTACAGTTACCTACTATTTAACAAAAGAAAAATTACCAACCGATGATTATAGGTATTCAATATTCGATGGAAGATTGATTGTAACGGGTGATTGCGATGGGTTATTCTAACCACTGAATAATACACGGAAGAAAAATAAATTGATTCAAGATACAATGATATCACACTTATAGACTACATTTTGTTAACTTTGTTACAAGATTTTTTTCTCAATGTTTGCAACTGAATTGCCTTCAATCCAACAATACTCAACTTTACAATTTTCTTCAACTCAATTACATTCTCACATCTCTGAAAAAGTTTGCCAATTTAAAAAGGGCAAAACTTTCTCGATGATATTAAGGAAGAACTCCATTCTATCTCTGTTAAAATTACAACTTCTTAACAAAAAATGTAACTACGAAAAATTTTTCAATGCAATTTAAATGTTTTTTCAACAGCTGAAATTAGCGAGTCCATACTCTATACTCAATTTTGTTCGATCATAAATTTTTATACATAACAGTCAAGAAGCAGAAATTGAATAGTAAAAGAATTCATAATACAATTATTTCGATATTATTACCTGGCGTAATTTTTTTATGTAAGTTTAAACTTGGAAAAACTGCTGAAAATAGAAATTTAGCATCTCAAGAAGCTTGTGTAAATGTTAAGACAAAATTGGTGGCCTTTCATTAAAAAATGCGCCAAGAAGGCCAGATAGAAAGAAAGATAATAAAATTTTGCCGTATCCTCCCCTATTCACTCAACATTTCTTCAAACACCCGAACAATTTTCTTACAAATAAATTATTCCGAAATGAAGACATTGTAGAAGCAGCATTCAAAGACTAATTATTTTTATAAATTTGGAATAATGAAACTGGATAATCGTTGTAAATTATTTTGATTAAATGCATTATTCTTCGAAGAAACTCAGTGTATCTCAAGTTTCATTTGCACCAATAAATTACACATGGGCTAAACTTTACTAATCTATGCAATGGTAATCGTAACCAAAGCACAGCTTTGTGAATTTTGAGAATCATGACGTAAAGGCGGGAAAGGAGTTGAATAGAGAATTTCCAAAGAAAAGAACCCTAAAATACAGGCTAAACTCGAAAATTTCGCTGATCCATACAAATCGTAACCAAAGTCCACCTTTGTGAATCGTAGTGCAAAGATAGGAAGAAAGGAGTCGACTAAAAAACATTCCTAACAAAAAAACACCATAACACGTTCAACCCAGAGCCCATTTTTATGCGGCTGCTAATCAGTCAGCATGTAATTATATCGCACTTCCAGCGGGCGTTTTCACACAGCTGTTTTGTGTTGTCAATAATTTTCCGTTAATTCATTTGATTTTTCAGCATCACGTTTCACGATTGTTCAAAATTTGACTGATTGTTTCTATTTCTAGCCATTTACCATAAAGCAAATGTCTTCTTAATGTACAATAAAAATATATTATAACGAATACAAAAAACGAACTATTTTTTCTTTTCCAAACATTTTCTAAAATAAACACCTTTATAGGACATTGTCATTAACCCCTTGACTTATGATTCTTTTCGTTGATTATGCACCTAAGCGTGGGCTATTCACCGTTTTAGGTAAGAAAAGCTAATGTATTATAGATTAATTACCTACAATATCACTTAATATCACAGTTTCCGTCGAATCTTGACCAGAATATGTGTCACGAGGCTGACTCGTTATTATAAGACAAGGGGTTAAGACTCCTATGATCTACATTTTATTAAAATTTGGTTCGTGTATATTCTCAAAAATTAGAATAGAATGTTCAAGACAGTGCAACCCACCGGTAGATCACGTTTCACGTTGCACAAGTACCTGGTCCATTTGAGAGTAAAACTATCACGAGTTACTCCCTCGAGTCAAAATTATCAGTGTACTGAGCATTGAGTACTTAGTACAGTCAGTACATGGTATTGAGAGTGCTGACGAAGAGTTGGACACTATCTGAGAGTATCGAGAGCAACTACCGTAAAAACTCTCAGATGGACAGATAGCCTAAGATAGTTGCGACTCAACGGTGGGTCACGCCGCCTCACGGTGTAAGGTAGGTGTGACTCACCAGTGGGTCACTCTGACGAAGTGAACATTTTAACCTTTGTGTAGACAACCAAAATGTTCACGATTGTTTCAAGCTTTGATATTTAAACTTGTTTGCATAAGTTTTTACTTTGGAAACGAATACAGACGTAAGAATGTCCAAAACATGGAAATCCGGAGCGATTTTACGATACTTTCACAAGAACATAAAAAATTGTTAAAGGAAAACATAGAAATATCTACCTAGGTACACAGTTGCCTACGATTGTATCTAAATTACACAGAGGCTAATCGTAAGAAACTTGTGCTAATCTCTGCAAGGTCGTCGTAACAATAGTCCATATTTATGAATTTCCCAAGAAAAGAACACTAAAACACAAATGAAACACCGTAAGAAAATTTGGCTAATCTACGCGAAGTCATCGCAAGCGAATCTCATCTTTGTGAATGATGGCATAAAGGCGAGAAAGGAATCGACTAGACTCCAGACGGACCCGTTCAATTGCGAAACTCGCGTGTCGCGAATGGCTTAATATCATGGGGGCATATTGACCTAGATCGCGACACGTGAGCCGGTAACGTGATCGACCTTCTTGCTACGCAAACAGCTGCGAACTTTCAACGTGAACGCGTCGTCGTCGTCGTCGTCAGAGAGAAGATAAGCGGCTAACTGCACACGCGTGTTGTCCACTAGGAGGAGAGACACGGTGTTCTGTTTTTTCTTCTCTTTTCTTTTTTCCGCCGAAACGGAAGGGAAGAAGTGGAACTAGGTCGGTCTATAACGTCGACACGCTTTCAGACGACGGGGTAAAAACGTAGCAACGGGGCAATATATCGAAGGATTACTTTCGCGAGCCAGCCTCTGGGGTTAATGCGGATGCGGTTACGTGCGTTCGTGTAATTACGAAGGGCAGTTACATGGTCGCTTTAAATAGAATGTTTAATGCGGCTATTTGATCGATTTGAAAGAGGGTTGTGGTGTTTTTGTTGAAATGTCGCTACGTTGCAGAATTCCTTCGGCTCGTGTCCTACTTTCGAATGCTTTTCTCGTTTGACGATAATTAGAAAAATATTTAGGAAAATCCTAAAAATTAGGATGATTAAAAATGGTGTATCAAATAAAATTGATGGTAAAAAATGTGATGTATAAAATGAAATGACGATTATGAAAAATACGATGTATGAAATGAAATAGTGATTATAAATGTATGGATATATGAAATAAATGATGATTGTAAAAAATATGATGTATGAAAACTGCTTTTCGTTTAACGATAATTACAAAAATATTAGGATTATTACAAATGATACATCAAGTAAAATTATAATTGTAAAAAATGTGATATGTAAAATAAAATGATGATTATGAAAAATGATATATGAAATAAAATAATTATGAAAAATGTGAGTGATTTTTTGAAAATCCGGAATACCGCATACTGTACGAAAATACTAATTACATGTATATATATTCTATGTTTCTTTTTTATTACAAACTGATACTTGTGTACAATGTAAAAACGTGTCGTCTACTATTCTACGCTAAATTTTCGAATTCAGATTCAATATATTCTGTTAAATGCTAAAATGTTGTAGTTAATGAAAAGGTGAATAACTATTAGTGTCACGCGATTTATGGCCCACTCTGTACTTCAATTTTTTCCCGAACTAAATCATACAGAAATTAATATATGAAGTTATTACAGCCTAATTGATATCAGAGTGCTATGTAGCTTGGAACAAGAAATAGTGAACTGGTGGTACTCTAAAAAAAAATGACCAAACACCGTTTAGAACATGTTCTTTGTCCGAGTACAGTGTCCATTTATTAATGCTTCCCTACAATGGTTAAACATAGGAAGATTTCTTCATGAATCAACTTAACGACTACTGGTCGAACATAAATTGGATGAATCATGTGTTGAGTGCAAGAAGAAATTCAAGTGACCACCAACTCCACTACGATAACACAGTGGAGCCTTTTGTTCCTCCTAAGTCTGCATAAAATCTAGGAACAAACACCCTTTAGAAAGATCTCTACATTTATATCGCTGTGCAATGTCACATTCGAGATATGCTCAATCAGTGGACTAGTTGATAAAGATTATTTAATAACAGATCCCTGTAATATCTCGCAAAAAAAAAAAAAAAAAAAGAATTCTACCCAAAAATCAATAGACAGAGTAATAATTACCTGAAAACCCTCCGACGGTAAAATAACGACAGAAACACGTAACACAGTAGTCGTATATCAATAAATGACTAATAGCCACATAAAGACCCCACTACAATGTACCTAGCGTGACCGTACCTCATAAGCCCACATTCATCATCGAGCACTTAATACCCTCGTCACTTTTGCAACACCCTATAGCGAAGCAACCCTCTAACAATCGGCTTGAAAATCAAACGAGACCATCTCCCCAAACCAGAATCACCTAAATTCACTGAACCACTAACCCCCCTAAACCTCTACGATACGTGTCCAATAATCGGGACACCCTGTATATCCGCGTGAAATCGTCCAACCGATCACTGGTCGAGCAGATCCAAGGAAAAGGACGGGCGGTTTTGTTCAGGCCGAGATTCCTCGACACGCTTTCTGCTTTTTTCCACGGAGGAACAGGAGGATCCGGTACGCATGCGCGCGCTTCCTTCAAAGATAGATTCGCTTCGATTAATGCGCCATAGATGACACTATTTTCGACGTGTGCAACGCGCAATCACATTGCGGAAGCGTGTCGGTTTTAATTTGAAAATTTCCGTGGAAACAGGGCTGTAGTTAGCGTTAGGCGCAAGCTGGGGCCTCACTCTCTACGGAGCCACATTTTAAAACTAAGGTTTTACACCTCACAAACAACAATATAAAAAGCAACTTGGTTATAGCTGCAAAATAAAATAAATTCGTAATATAGAAACCAGAGGCCGCTGAAAGCGGAAACGGCAAATTTATTTAAGACTTCTTCTTTCGAGGCCTCGTAACGATGTTACGCCTAGGGCGCCTAAAAATATAAACGCGCCCCTGGAAAAGAGAATGCGGCTAGCCGAAAACCGCGGTGCAAAAATGCTGGTAAAAGGAGTTTTCGAAAATTTCGTTGGAAAAAATTTCGCTGAGTAAGTGAGTGGCGACGCGTGTCGCCGCAACGCCATAATATTGACCCAGTTTTCTAGGCAACCGCGGGCTGCCATGAATGTGTCATGCGATCATTTCGAGCTGATGCGCCCGCAGCCCCGGCGCATGAATTTTTTACGCCAACCAGCTTTTCCACCGCGGACCGTGTAACGAGAAATATGGACTTTGTTAGAGGGAAAAAATCGTCTACTCGATGCTGCATTTCGGATTTGAATGAAACTCGTCGTTTTACGGGGGAAATTTATTTTTCACTTGAAAGTGTGAAAATGTTGAAAATATTTTTTCCATAAATTGAAAGTAGAACGTCTCGAAACTATGGTTCTGTAATATTAAGGACGAATTTATAAAAATTACAAATGCGTTTTTTCTCGAAACCATGTTTTCGCAAAATCCAATGTCTATTCAATTCGATATACATTTCTCTAGGTATTGAACCGATTTATTTAGTGTTCTCATAAACGATATAAACCATATTTCTTTGGTATAAAAAATTGACCTTTTCTTCGAAATTTTTAAGTTTTCGTTTTTTCTTCTTTTATGGTACAAGTCGGTTTAGTTCTAAGCATGAATGATCAAAGAGCAATAATATTTGAAATTTTCTCCAAATTTTCGATATTCAAAATTACATGAAACAACATTTTTTTATTGTAGTCTAGGAACGCCCTTTTCTGTCGAATAAAAAAGAAGTATCACGGTATCTTTACTATTGAACGAAAAAAAATTGTTATACGTCGCTCATTTTTCGAGCTATCAAACTCGACTGCCACGTTTGACGGTTAAAACAAATTTTTTCATGGTTCTTTAGTTTTAGGTGTGCAGAATGAGCACCGGAAATACTTTTTCGCAAAATTGTGAAAGTTGCGCATGTATAAAGAGCGCAGCACGCTGGAATGGCGGATTAACGAAAAGAATTATATTCTTCGAGTTCTTGGATATTTTTTATCCCAACGATCTATATTTATGCGAGCGATGATTTATCGAAGATACACTGCACGTCGAAGCCGGCAAGATTCCGGATAAACAGAGTGTCGCGGAGTCTTTCGTTTCTGGGTTGTAGCTATGCCAAACAATGATCGATCGAACGGTTTTCGTAAATATACAGGGCGTCGCGAAATTTAGAGCACGAATGGCTCATGCTTGCGAACACTTTCTAAGAAATGATTTAGGATTTCTGGCTACCTACAGAAGATTCTGCCAAGTTGAGCTTATTTTAATCTGAAACGAATGTTGAAAGTGATCCGGACAGAGCACCTACTGCTTCGTCAAGTTTGATGACCTTAAATGATCTTAATATAACCTGGCTACCAAGAAAAAACTGCTATTTTATTTAAAGGGTGGAAATGACCTTAAGCGTTCCGAGTGCTTTCACCCTAGAAAAGTTCACTCTGTCGATATTCTTCAATTTACATCTAAAAAATCTTCTTTCCCAGCTTTCGTCGTTAAACAAACAGTTAAAATACCTTACAACATATTTATGCAATTATTTGACTCCATTTCTTACAAGAATATGACAAGAACTTCGATATCTCGATCGAGTTCGTTTTATGTGAATTCGATCTCTTAGATCGACGCTAAAAAAAAAACCCA
>NW_017100294.1:257914-262398 GCF_001263275.1 Habropoda laboriosa | reverse complement strand
ATGGAAAAAAATATATAATATATGGTAAAGATTAAAAAAAAAATACGTAAGAGGAAGGCGTAATATGAAAAATAAATAAGATAAAAAAAATTTTGGTGTGCGATACGTTTCTGTATTTTAAGTGCACATCCCTCAGCGATCAAGATTTTTCGTTAACTCCACGAGAACGAATGGCGGTGCATCTGAAATAATTTCAGGGTTCTTTTATCGTCGGCTTAAGGGATCGAGTGCATATAAAACCAACTCGATGTAAATTTCGATCTTTATTAGATAGAGAAGACGAATTATGGAATAAAATTAATAAAATATCGTAAAGCAATCGTTTCACCTATTTTTCTTCTATCGAACTCCATCTAATCCAGTCCTATTAATCATGGATTGATTAACAACGACGTCATGTCCGCTTCGTACTTCCTCCACGCCCGAGAAAAGGAAAAATCCGCTTGGAAATCGTCCAACGCGACAAGATGACATAAAAGGATTAGAGGCGGCGATCGATATCATTAATACGTAATCCGAGCCATAAACAGCGGTACGAGGCTCGATGATAATCATCCAACGGCCGCTTCATTTATGCAATCATGCAAATTGATTAGATAACGAAGCGGTATATCGAGTCGAGGAAGATCGAAGTTGATTCTCGGCTCGTTTCGTAATACGTTATACTACATATACCGTCTGAAGGTGGCTACAGAATCTCGACGAAAATTAAACGAACGAGTATTCCTTCTGCGTGCAACTTCATGGTGAAGGCGAATTGCCAACGAATATACGACGCGCGAGTAGCGGCTTCGATATATCGATATGATGTGACGGGACGGCGATTGACACCGGCATCACGAAACGAAAGCTCGTTATTTCGGGTCTGTCATATATAGGGCCATCGGATGTTTTAAAAATTATATTGTCGACGGATGCTTTTTCGAGTGCGACATTGAACAAGAGCACGGTAATCGCCCAAACGGACGATAGGGACGTTAATAACGAACGATGCTACGCTTTGCGTATCGATAGCATCATTTGGAGGTTCTCTTTCCTCGTGAAGAAATTGTCATTTGAGATATTGAATTATTTTCGAGCTCTTAAATTTCAAGAGGCATTCTAAAAAATTAGAAGAAGAAGTATTCAGTAATATAATATAATTCATTCATTTGTAGAGGATGATTATGAAAAATTATTTTAAAAAAGTACAGCTTAAAATTAAAATAATTTATCGAAATAACTTTCATAAAAATTGCATTTATTCTACAAGAATTGTAAATATTTCCGTATGCTAGAAAAAAAAAATATTTTATCAAAGGTAAATCGTTTTTATAACCCAAATGTTCTTCAAAGAAACAGGAAGTTGAAAGCGAAACAGAAGTGGTAGAGGAGCATCGATTTTACGAATTCTGTGTCAAGTTGGCAACACAGCGAGGATCTCGATTTTTCTTTCCCCCTCTGGCATTATAGATTCTCTCATTGTGCCGCGGGAATGGAAGGTATATACCTGAATTTCGAAAAGGGCTGGAAGGGCGTAGCCCAAATACCGTTCGGATGATTCCACCGCCATGATACCATCGCGTAATACCTTTCTCGCAAGATATTTCATCAAATGTACTCGCGTTCCTCCTATAGAGATCAACGAACCGGTCAACATTTAACGACTTTGAAGTCACATGAAAAACTGTGCTCTTTGAACGAGATAAATCGAGTTCCGAGAGATAATGCGGTGGAATTGAATATTTGCGTTCAGAGGACAAAGAAACTTGGCCTGTGCATACATTTGTCTGTGATTAACATTGTGTTAACAGAAATGACTGATTTTCAAATGGAAATTATAGGCTTGGTAATCAGAATCTTGTCAATAGTAGTTTTCAATTGATAAGAAGGCATCACTAATGATAAAGTTGTCATATTTCAACCAAATAATTGATCAAGCATAATAAGAACTTAAAAATTAAGTTTTCCATAATAGCATAGGTTCACATGCTTCTAACTAATGTAATATTCTGAGAAAAATATACATCAACGTCTAAAGAATCATAATTGTAAACATGTAGACTCAAAATAATTATTTGCTTTTTGTAAGGGAACCAAATTTCATGCTGTCTATGCAGTAAAGCGAAAGAGAATGTTTAAGTAAAGTTGGCAAATATTTTTGATTGTGAGAAATGACAGTGCACAAAAAGAACTTTATGCGCTGCTTGCAGTTGCTCATTCAAACTATTAAAAGAGAATCTGAATTGAAAAGAGAATCTTCAATTGATCAAAGGCAGTCATTCATATAAGCATCAGCTATTTTTGGTAAGAGAACTTGCGTAAGTCATTTGTTAAAGAAAAGAGACTATGTTCCTTGAACTTCTTTATTGCCAGTCATGTTTTTACATGATGGAATCAAGGATATAATTGTGAAAAGGAAATAGCAAAAGTTTAATTGTAAATTCATAGCATTAACACTTCACAATGGGATTTTAAACAGCTTACGCATAGAGATTTTGTTCTTTCATATCTTAGTAGCATAAATAATCATGTGATTACAAAACTTTCAAAGATATTATTATGTTCAATTGATTCTTGCACTTCTTTTTAAGAAATTAACTTTAAAAGCTAATGTAAAAGATAATAACCCATTATTTACACAATTTCAACTTCAAAGAATTACTGACAGAAAGTTTGTAGCGTTTTGGTAAAGAATGATACTGAATCCTCTATAAAACATAACCCCGATACATAAATCACAAATCTAACATTATTCATAGAATATTCCAGAAATCATTTATAAAATCCATAATCATGCAACCAACACAGATAATTCAACATGCCAAGACTGGACATAGGTTAGGACTGTCGAACAACTATCACTTCTAAACTTAATACTCAGGGTTATTCATACAACATTAGACAGTACTATTCTATTAAAAACATCTAAATCATTAAAAAACTATGTTTCCGTGCAGCGGTATCGGCCGAATACAATGTTTACCGTCCAACATCTCACTGTCATATCTCTGCACAATTTTTAATCAATACGTTCTACAACCGTAATATCTACTCTACGTCACAGTAAAGAAACTGTCCAAGGGAATACGTAACAGCGATTTCTGGCGGAAACGGTCGAGAAGCGGCGCGTTCCCATAGTGGAAGACACCCGCGATGGACAGCATCGCGTTTTCACGGGTTTCGAGCAGCAAACGATGAGAGTCGCGACGACGCGAGAGGCACAGACGCGATACGCTAATCGCGTAAACATCGGATTCAGCAGAAGCCGCCAAAATCGAGAGAATTACGAAAGGTGGTAGTCCGAATACAGGCAGATCAGGGTAAAAAGGTGGATGGTCCCCCCTACCCTCTTCCTCCGGCACCCGCTCCATCGCTTTCCCAAGAGTAACCCAGGCACTCGCACGCAGACGCGCAGCTCTGCATTCGGAGACGGACACAGGCGAACGAGCGAAGCACCGAGAGAAAGAGCGCGGTAAGAGGGGCAACAAGTGAGGAAGGGAGATCCTAGGAGGGAGGCTCGACGGACAGGGGCACGGTGCGGGGGAGAGTGACGCGGCAAAGGAGGGGAGAAGCCCGAGAGGGCCGAGTAAAAGCTATGCTAGAGGTTAAGGCACGTCCTACGGTACTCACTGCTGACTCTCATGCCACCCAGGGGCGGATTCGAGGGCGCGTTTGTGCAATCGGCAAAGGAGGTGGTCCTCGGTCGGCTGCTCATTCTGAAATCTTCTTGACCCGCTTCTTCTCCACCGCCACCTGACACTCAAACGCTTTAGAATAATACGCCGCTTCTGCTTCGTCTTCCTGCGCTGGTCGCCGCCTCGGCTGGCCGTGCCGCTTCCTCACGTGAAGATAGCCAGCAGCGCGTCTCCTTCGTCGCCGTCGTCGTTGTTGTTGTCGTCGTCGTCGTCGTCGTTTTCGTCGTCGTCGACACCACCTCGGACATCAATGACAGCACGAACGATAATTACATCGCACGCACGCACGCATGCACGTCCGCACGGTTCGGTTCTTCTATATTACGCCACGGTCGCGCTCGATCGATGGATGGAGGGAGAGAAAGAGAACGAGATGGGAGACACGGGGAGAAAGAGTGAGAACGTGAGAGAGCGAGCGAGAGAGAGGGAGAGAAAGAAAAAGAGAGGACGGGCGGGAGGGAGTAGGAGGGATTGATGGGAGGGAAGAGCTACGAGAGAGCAAAGCGCGCGCAAGATTGAGAAAAAGGATACCACCGTGGAAAACCGTGTTTCACGATGGTTAAATCACACTTAAATAAAGAAAAGGGAAAACGTGGGGAAAGTGTGGTTGGTGGTCGGTCGTCGAAATTTTCGATCACTCTCGAGACACTACTTTTTCCTTTGGAAGTACGCTCTCTCGCTACCGATGACGATGGTGGCGGTGGTGGTTATGGACAGCGACTCTCACGATTAAACGTTGGTCGTAACAGCGCACACTGGGTTATACGCTCCGTGGTTCGCACAAGCAACTTCGCGCGACAGGCTTGC
>NW_017100294.1:253116-257809 GCF_001263275.1 Habropoda laboriosa | reverse complement strand
CCCGCCGATATACGATTCACTCGATGCTCTTTTTCTCTCGTCTCTTTCGACGAATGTCCACCCAACGGTTACGAATACACACCGCGCGTCGATGGCGTGTCTGACTATACACGAATTGACACAATTTACGACAATCTTTCGTATTAACCGCTGACTGTCAGAGAGTATCACGCACCCGAGAAGTGCGGTTCTACTACCTAATAACCTGACGAGGGCGCGGAGTGCTGCGGAGAGCTATGCCGCGAGGGGAGGCAGGGGTTGACGTTTTCGGAACGGTTCGTACACGCTCGCCAGTGGAGGCACACCGCCGCACTTGGTAGCCTTCCTATATAGCACAACTCCACGATGATCCGGCTGACGGCTCGGATTTCTTCGTCGTTGGTGATCTATGTACCACCTCACCGTGGCTTCACTACGGGAGCCGCAACACGGTGAATTTTTCCTCACTTCGGCGATACTTGGAACGATTCTCGGAGTTACATCGTACTTCTCCACTCGTCCTCTCTTTTTCAGTCTAACGGCGTAGTCGTCGATTGTCTCCGTTTGTCTCTTTTGCTCTCACGCCTTTCTTCCTTTCTCTCTCTCTCTTGTCTTCTCTCACTTCTGCACCCGTACTTTTCGAGCGTGCGGGGGAAGCGCTACTGCCTCACCTCCACAACTACCACTCTTTCTCACTCGCTCTGTCTTTCTCGATATACTTCGAATCTTGTCACTGCTCGTCACTCTTACGCTTCTTGACTTGTCAGGCCCGACGTTATCGACTTGCCAGGCTTGTGCACGCTTCGTCACGATCACCGCTACGCTATGCGAAGAAATGACCGAAGATCGTGCCGACGCCGACGTGGACGTCTTCGTCGTCGTCCGTGTCGACGTTGCTCGAGGGAAGATTGTCGTCACCGTCGTTGTTCACTTCTGCGTTTCGTTGATCGTGAAACCACTATACAACCGCACCGAGCCTCGAGCCTGACGGCGGGAAAGGGATGAAGGCGCGAGCTTGACTTACGCGGCAAAATCAATCCTCGACGATCAACGACGTTTTCTCTTCCTCGCCGTGCACACGAACACCACACCAGCTACGAATTTTTCGAAGCCTCCTCAGACATTGACCCGTTCGGGCTAGATCGGGCCACTCGAATGTCGACGGACATTGCCGAAAGTGACGTCAGTAATACCCCGCCCTGCCTCTTACCCTGCGTATGATCAAACGGCATGTTGGATGGCGCTTCGATCGTCTACGCTACTACCATCTCACGAACGCTTTAAGCATTAAATTAGTCGAGCGGGAAATTAGAAAGCGAATTGTCTATATTTAGTGTTTAAATATAATGATTGATAATTGTATTGAGGAATAGGAACCACCGAGTTGGCAGACGCATGTTGTTTGTTGACATATCCTATTTCCTTAGCAAAGTGGTTGCATACATATGTATAGTTTAAGTGACAGGTTATACTTCGCAGTTTGTATAGTAACATCTTCTGTGTTCAATAGAAAAGTATCTAAATATTTATTTATAATATTTCATGCGTTTACATATTACATATAGTAAACAATTTAATTTTCTACCTCTAGTTTTAAATATTGTAATACACTAATCAAGATAAATTAATACGTTCTTAAAGATGCGATTAACACAATTTATTAACAGCTTATTTATAGTTCATAATTTTTAATCAAATATTTAGTATTATACAGGAATTTAATACATCTATCAGTAAAATTTTCATTATACAATTATTTGAAATTCTACATTAATACATGTCAATTGACATGTGTTGTTTTCGGTTCGCGGTTCCATATTTGATTAGTAAGGATCAACCGTTCACCTGTTTGAACGTGTCGGGTACGGTAGCGCGAAAAAAGGTCGGTTTCGTTTTATTATTTAAATCGTCGCGTTATAACATGTGTGTTATTGTGAAAAAGTATTTCAAGTTTCCAGTGAAAGTGGTGGATAATCCGCAAACTGTGCATATTACTATTTTATCTTTAAATTGGATGTTTCGCGAGGCGTGCTACGTGCGACCGTAGATTCTATTCAACCGTAGTTTCAATGAATCTCTCGTTGCCCGAGTTAAACAATTGGACTTATTTTCCTGTGTACAGTACTCTGCAGTTTTAGAATATTAAAATGTGTAGTTAACAATCATTCTTAATACGTTCTTTTACGTATTCAGTTGTTTCATACAATCCCAGATACGGTGCATCTGGTCTGATGCAATTTTACAGTTGATAGGAAACTAGTACTGCATATAGACATAAATGTTACACGAAATTTCACGAGTGTGTTTACTCATTTGCGTATTGTAACACCGACAATATTTACATCATTGAAGCAATTGAGAAAATCATTATTACGCGACAAATCAGCAATTCATTGCATCGTAATTACACACATGAGATACAGGAGTCACTTCTTTACCTCACTTGTGATAATTGTTTCGCAAACGGTAATGAATGTTCTATCGACGATAAAATCATTTCCTACAGTATCATATATCGGTTTGCTGCGGTTATGGTAGAAGGCGACCTTGACGTCATCTACCAAAGAATCGCATCAAATCCATACAGCCACCTGGTGGCGAATCCGCGAAAACACAGACGCGAAGGGAAGAGTCTCCCCACTCTCAGTCCTTTGGCAGTCACCAAAGCGCGGGCTAAGGTTCAAGTTGCATTTTAGATGCGAGCGAACGCACATCGTTTTCGGTTAGTGGTCATGAACTAAGTTTCGTGAAAGTCGACGATTTCTGCTAAGGGAAGAGAGGATCGAGTGGTGCCGGTTGTGATATCTCGGTGTGGACTGTGAACGATCAAGATTCGGGTAAGTTTCACGCTGACATTTCTCCAATCACTCTACACATCGTGTCACTTGACCACGCGAAAATGTTGACAATCACCGGCACATCGACACTTGTTGTAACGTGACGTTCCCCTCGACGATTTTACACGGTGTCGTGCAATGACATTCCGTCACGGCGCTTCCTGTGGTATTTGTCAAGCGAAATTGCCGTACTTTCGTACTTAATACATCGTCCGCGTTGAATCGCACGTGGTGTTGAAATACGGAGGCGAATCACATCCGGTATTACATGATTGCTTCGAAGCAGGGCAAATCACGCGTAATACGAATTAACGTTAATTTTCCTGCGTTAACGGAAGTCGTCGAACGTACTTGGCGAACGTCAAGTGTGCCACATGTGAAATTCGATATCCTCTCGGATTTCAATGTTTTTTATTTACTTTCGTGCACGTTGGAACAGGCTTATATCCCTAACCTCGACTAACCCGTGGAATAGCAACTTTTTTTTCCCCCTCGTATCTTCGTCGTGTAAACACATTGTAAGACTTTCTTCCGCGAACATTGGCGTATTTAATAATCCTCCGGAACGTCCTATATCCCGGGAAAGCTTATCGGCGGTATAAAGTCATAAATTGAGGCGCGCGCTCGTTGGTAGCCCTGGTTAGCTGGATCGCGCGAGTCACGTAGCTGCCGTTAGCTCGCCGCCTACGCGTACGCGCGGTCGCTCGTTAAAAAGGATTAATCTAAACGATCGCGTTATCAAGCGATCGGGGTGTGAAAGGTATTACGACGCCGCGGCGACGTCGTCGAGAAGTTGGCACGCGGTGGCGGCTGCTTTATCCGCCCCGGCCAAATTGTTTTAGCGGCGAAAAGTTCGCCGGAAGTTTAGAAGGGCGCGTGTTAACTGTTCGCCAGGCGGCCGCCACGAGGAAACACTGCCATATTTAATGTCACGTGGCGGACAAGTTTTTCGCGATGTATTCATCCGAATTATGGAAAAATATTGTTATTCTTTTTGTTACCTGATTTTAACCCATACATACTATGATTTTTACGGGGATGCACGATAAGCTTAACAACTGTACGATGAATAGGTGTAAAGGGTAATGGTATCAGGTGATTTATCGAGCTTTCAGATTTCTCGTTAATTTATATCGATTTAGGATTTAATCCTTTGCGGACGGGGAGTACGTACCTGGCGGACAAGTTTTTCGCGATGTATTCATCCGAATTATGGAAAAATATTGTTATTCTTTTTGTTACCTGATTTTAACCCATACATACTATGATTTTTACGGGGATGCACGATAAGCTTAACAACTGTACGTTGAATAGGTGTAAAGAGTAATGGTATCAGATGATTTATCGAGCTTTCAGATTTCTCGTTAATTTATATTGATTTAGGATTTAATCCTTTGCGGACGGGGAGTGCGTACCATGTTGAGGTACTGAGTACTTGTGCTACATGATATTTTTGTTACTCAAAAATATGAGTTTATCGGTTGTGTTAATCAATTTTTATGGGTGCATCGTCCTTAAGGGGTCAATGTTTATTTCATTTCAGAAGTATTAAAACAATTCCTAGAATCTTGAATTCTTTCCCAAAAATTTTCATCATTGTCAAAGGGTTAATATTCATTTCACCTGCGCAGTATTTAAAAAATTTTTAGAATCGCCAGCGTTTCTCTGAAAATTTTCGCGTATCCTGTTGTGCATATATAAATTCATCGTCCTCAAAGGGTCAATATTGAAAGAATTCTTCGAATCTCAAATCCTTTCCTAAAAATTTTCTCCTATTTAGTTATTAATCAAAGAGTTAATATTTATTTCACTTCAGAAGCATTCAAAGAACTCTTTCCTAAAAATTTTCTCCTATTTCGTTACGAACATACGGGCTC
>NW_017100294.1:246814-253081 GCF_001263275.1 Habropoda laboriosa | reverse complement strand
GAAAAGAATTCTTAGAATCGCGAATATTTTTCTAAAAATTTCTAGGTCTCTTATTACACGTACTTCGACCAATGGTGCATGCGTTGATATCGCGGCTAGCATGTAACCAAAGGGTTGACATGGTATTTTTGTATAGGTGGCTTGTCGCGGATACGCATTGTGCGTTAGCGTGGAAGTTCGCGAGGAATTCGAAATGGTATTCGATCCGTATAATCCACGCAAGCATCGCCACTAAATTACCATTCGAATTGATTCGCGTTTCAACGCCACAGAAGCAGCATTACCGGCGGCCACCGATGCCACAATTTATTTGGAAATCGTAACAATACCGTTTTCATTAAACGGCAGCCGGTTCCAGCGTAAGGTTGGTCGCTATTGTCGACATAGAGGGCGAGAGTGCAGTGTGCATCTAATGTTGACCAATGCGTTCTGTTCCGTTGCGTTATTAACTGATATCGGAGAGCAAAGCGGTTTGCACGCCTATACATGCCTGATTTACGGCGCCTGAGAGAATTCGAGCGTGGGGAATCCTTTGTGTTTTTCTGCAAGTGGTAGCTAGTTGTATTATCCAGTAATTTATCGCTTAGATAAATATTTCGAATTTAAATCCGGGAAGGATGGGTAAAGAAAATGTCTACAAACAGGGTCACATTTACCATAAAGCGCGTTACGCGTAAGCTGAGGCCTCATTCTCTATTGGGCCACGTTTTGAAACCTTACTCCTCGCAGACAATATAAAACACAGTCTAATTATACTTGCGAAGGAAAATACTTACTTTTCAATATTAAATTCGTAATATGAAAACAACTTTTAGTCGTTGTTTTTTTTTTTACATTTTACCACTTTACCGACCGGTAGCGGTTGAACCGCTTACGCACTTCCGTTCGCTCGCTCGGTCACAGATACATCGCTGACACCGGCTCTGTTTAGACTCTAGGCTCTCGCGTGGGAATATATGCGCGTTTTCTTATACCTATAGAAATGTTCAATCAAACTTTGACCGATTAATAGGTTATCGGTCGAAAAGTGTCGGCGGCAGAAAAGCTATTAATAGGCTACCGGTCGGTAAGCGTGGACGGCAGAAAAGCTATTAATAGGCTACCGGTCGGTAAAGTGTTATCTGAGTTATCTTTATACTTTTCTTAATGCAAATATGTGTAGGGGAAAGCGGAGTAATTCGGGTCACTTTAGTTCCTCAACCAGTTAACCGCGTTCTAAGTGTATACACGTCAATTGAAAACTTTATTTCGGTTGACGTGTATACTCGTGTAAAATAGAAAATTAGCATTTACTATAAAAACTGCAAATTTCAATGAGAAATGATAAAAATGGTAAGTGGTGGTATGTTTCCTTTATATTACCAATAAAACTGCTACGTATTTTGTAAAAAAGGTTTGATTATTCTCTTTGGTACATCGGATATTCCCCGTACAATGTATTACTTTTTGCAAACTGAGTTGTACCACTTTGTGTGGTACCTTGTTTTGAAAAATGCTGAATTTCTTAAAATTACTTTTTTTCTTTAATTTTTCTTGTTTATGAATTTTATTATTTTTTGGCAATTTTTAAGTTTTTAATAACAATAACCTTTTCAACGACGAATTGTTAATTTTCTATCGAATAAAAATGTAATCCTTGGACGTGTACACTCGTCATTTTTAATTAATTTTGATTGCTTGATTTAAAGAATTTTAAATCAATATAAGATTAATATAATAATAAACGAGTGATTTGACTCTGTATGCTACTGCCAATATTGTGTTATTCTTATTTCACGAAACGAGTTTTTATGGAAGTGTCGACTTTTATTTTTGATAAACTTGAGAAAAATGTGTACGAATTTGATTAACCTGAAATAGACTAATCCTTTCGAGGCCTCGTAACGACGACCTCCGAAAACATAAATGCGGCCTTGTCCACAAACTTTTATCACTTCAGCTTCCTTTTCATAAGATAACTCGTGTAGGCCGCTAGTAATTTGTTTTTGTGGCAGAAAGTAATTGTACATAACCCGAGAGCATACGCGTCTAAATATTTCACGTGACCACACGCGTGGAGTAAAATTTACCTGATGTGCTGAGTCTGTTTTAAAAATTTAGATTAGATGATTTCGTACTTTTTTAACGAAATAACGACACGTAAAATGCATGTTTCTGTTTAAAAAACGATTACATTCTATAAGACGGCAGTTTTGTTTTAGTGAAAACGAAGCAAACAATTTTACTATTTTGCGTTCAGCAATTAAGTTCTGACGTACGGTTTTCACAGAAGGGAATTAAATGTCCTTTACAAATAAGTTTCAGACATAGCACGATGTAATGGAATTAGATATAGTATTTCATATGAGTCGTATTCAGGCGTACATTAAATCAGTACACCAAGGATATACAATAATGTAAATAAATTATTATAATTAAAATTAGAATTATCATTGCTATTTACCTACTAAGAAAAGTCATTTCTGATGTTATGACTTTTGATAAATTAGCTCTGATGAATTAGATATAGTATTTCATATGAGTTGTATTCAGGCGTACATTAAATCAGTACACCAAGGATATACAATAATGTAAATAAATTATTACTATAATTAAAAGTAGAATTATCATTGTAATTTACTAAAAAAGAATGATTTCTAACGGGAATTAATTTGTTTACCTAAGAAACAGAAGTATATAATAGCACACGCGTGGGGTAAATTTCACCGGATTCAAGAAAATACTTTTAAAATACGACGAAAAATTTCAACCTCACCGTCAAAAAACGTAAATAGTCTCATGTGTTGTCCAGGATGTTCTTGAAAAGTACATAGGAAGACAAAAGTCTGGGACAGATCAGTTTCAAACGACAGTGGTTTAGAAAACTTTTGGGTAATGTTTGTCCCAACACGTGTGCTCTTTAGTTAACATTAAAAAGTCTGATTGGGTCAAAATGTCTCATTAGCAACTTTCGAAAAATGGTGAATGTTCGATAGTGATAAGTATTATCGTTTGTAACCTTCTGACTTTGTTTTCTGTTTCTGTCGATATGCATTCAATTTTTTAACCACGTTTTAGTCACATAAAAATTCCGTTTTGGAAAGTTACTAATGGGTCATTTTACGAATTAGATATTTTTTGTTTTTAATTGCACTTAAATTAACCTCTTAACGCAATTTTGTTTATTTATTTATTCTATGGCAAAAATGAAAGTTAGAGTATCATAAATAAATAAGAAACTTATTTCTATACGGCTACGAAATAAAATTGATCGTTTTTAATATTTTCGAGAAAATTGTGAGCGTTAACGGGTTAACTCGCTGTTAAATTAACCCCAGCGGTGTTGAAACTAAATAAATTTTTATTTTATTTGGATCTCGATTCGTAGATGGATAATTAACCCCGCATGGTTCAAGGCGTGAGTTTTATTTACCTGAATCGTGGAGGGTTAACCCTTTGCAATCGCGTGGTGACTGAGAAGCGACGTTAAATAATCGTCACTTAGGTAAACGACGAATGAAAACAGAGGGTGAATTTATGGGCCTCCGTAAATTTGTTCACCACAGTGAAATAGAGAATACATTGAGTATTTAAATAAAATAGCACAGTTTATTTCTACGTTAGTTTTAAAAAGTTTCAAAGAAGGTCCGATTTGCAAACTTTCCTACAGCAAAGTAACCTCCGAGTGCAAAGGGTTAAAACCTCGAAACAGCCTGGTCTTCCTAGGATTAATATAATAAAATTCTTTACAAAGTAATAAGGTTCTACGTAGAAAATAGCGAATTGTAACTTTCCTCGAGGGATGAAAAATAGGGAAGTTATAGGAAATTAGAAAACAATGCTTCTTCCACAGAGTTTGATACAACCATACCTCAAAAAAGCGGATTTTGCGCGCTTAAACCTGCAATGCTAACATTTACTTTTAAAATATTGTTAATTCAAAATCATTTTTGGCTAACTGTATTAACAGTAAAATTCTAAAAATTAGTCATTTTAAATTCAAAAGAAATTAACGAATACATTATTGTATCTAATGATATTTTTAAAGTGAACGTATAAAAAGTATGTATAAAAAAAATTCCTCGTTAGTATTCCAGGATTGATAAATATTATAAAATTCTCTGCAATGGAGGAGAAACTAAAGCAAAACAAAACTTGGCGTAATTTTTCCACGCAGTGTCTCAAAACAACGAACAATCGTTATCAGAAAATTTCAATAAGGACGAGAATGAGCCTTCGTCCCATCAGTTTCCCCTGTTTCTTTCTTTTTTATCGATCACGAATTAATCTACTCCGCAACTTCAAGCACTTCAGCACTCACAATACCATCGGCAAATTACACCGGTAATTTTTTAAACGCACGTTTACAACTTTGAAATCCAGGATATCGCGGTGAACGTATATATAATTTCAAGCATTCGAAACGTCGAATTATCCTTGGGCATAAATTATTACTGGTGAAGAGGGTGAATCGAGAGGTCCGTTGTTGGCTTTCTCACGGGTGTTCCCGTCGGGTGGGTTAAAGGCTCGTTTGCCACGCGATTATGAACGCCGCAGCCGGCATTTGTCGCGGCTTCATGTAAATCGCGCGGATTCCTGACGATTCAATTACACGCGTTCCGGAGCGTGGACCAGCGTATGTAGGTAGCCTGTGACGCGGCTTCTTTTTCCTCTCGTTTTCACCCTTCCCAATCTCCGCGTTTCTGCCACCGCCGTGCATTTGAAAACGGCGCGGCACTAATCTCGTAACGCTCGCGTGAGCGTGTTTGCACGAGAACACGGGGCGGGAAAGCTCGATACGATAAAAGCGCGACGACGAAATCGCCACCCCGCTGATACACCGTGAATTTTTTCTCTTCCTTTGCAATCCTGTTCACGGTTGCTCCGCTTCGTTTTTTTACTCTTTTCTCACCTGACCGTGAGATTGCATTTAATCGCGCGCGAACTGTACGACTGTTCTTTGTTTTATGTTTAGAATGTATAAGGTGACCTATAAATTAGTCTGATATTTTATTTTTAAATAAGTTCTGAAAGAAATGAAGGAGCGTCGATATTTCAGTGTATGTTGGGTAGTGAAGCTTGACTCGTTGTTAAAGGGCAAAGGGTAGAATAGAAATCTTGGAAGAAAAGATACGGGAGAGATTTTAGCGAAAGATAAAAAATATCTTACTGAAATTTTATATTCTGCGTTATATATTGCACGAGTAAGGTAAAGGTACCAGTAGTTGACCAGTTTTTAGAGAAACGTAAAAAATAAGGTTTTCATAAGTGATGCTCTTTTGAAAAAAAAATGCACCTGACATGCCAAGACATCTTTCGATTAAATTTCAAAACAATTACATGTGAAATGAAGTATGCGTAGTAACAACGGACGTCTAAATTCATTAAGGTAAATAATATGCCTCTGTATTGCTATTTCCTTAACGTTTCTGTTAAGAACAGCTGTACGGTTCACGTTGCGAACTCTTCGTGACTGAATTATTTACTCATTAAATTCTCACAGCGTTTTCTAAGCGATAAATGCAACGTTTTTGTTATTCTAACCACAAAAAGCAATAGTTTATTGGGGGGTCAAATTCTGAATCTTGTTATTCTAATAGTTTTTAGAAGTTGACCGGGGTGGTCAATTACTGACGTGAGTTATTTAAATTTGTTTACGACTTATAATGTATCCATTTTGCATTTAACTTTGTTAGAAGTATAAAATATAGTTCTAAATTTTGTAGCATACTGCGTTTTAGTGGGTGACCGCATGGTCAACTATTGACTGATCCACGGTCAATTATTGACTCCGTCCAGTGTCCACTTTTTTAAAATAACCATGTGCGTGATATTATAAACACCACCGGAAAATTAAAATGCATTTACTTAATTATTTATTTTAGAAATTTATTTATTTATTTAAAAAAATTTCTTTTTATTTATTTTTTTTTTTATTTCATCCATGGAAATGTACGGGCGATTATGGAAGTGGCCAGAGAAGCCTGATGTGCTGGACTATGAGTGGAAGGCTAGAGTTTCTCATATCAATAAGCCCACGAAATCGAGCAGAACTCGCAACGTCTACTCTGTTCCCGAATTGAACTTGTTATGGAATTGAATTGTTTTATTTCTACTTTCCATTCTAATTATAACTTGTGCTGGTAATTGTTGAAAATAAACGATACTAAAATGATTGCCAACATTATTGCTTTAACCCTCCTTCTAGTATAAGTGGTCAACTACTAACGAACAGAGGGTCAATTACTAGTGTTTTCATTTTTAAGAGTGGTCAACTTCTGAAGCAAT
>NW_017100294.1:240703-246740 GCF_001263275.1 Habropoda laboriosa | reverse complement strand
TTTCTAAATTTTATATAAAATTTGAATATTCCGTCATGTACTTTTTTATTACTTTTAATATAGCAATGCTACTATGCATTGATAAAAGAGAATTTTTATTCATACTCAGAATATTCTATATTGTTCAATAAATCCTGACTCCTGACACGGATTGTAAGATTTAAAAAACAGTATATGACCGACTTTGACAAACAAAAATACATTACTAGATTCTTAATAATAACTTGAGAAAATTCTACTGCGCGTATGCACAGATATGTGTTAACCATAGCAAGGGTTAAACTAACAAGGGAACTTCGATAACCCGAAAATTCCGATTTTTTTTAAACTTTGCAGGTTTGTAGGGGATCTCGAGAGATGTATCGGGTAATTTTTTTCTTGGTCCTTTTTCGGTTCTTCGGGGTGAAAATAGCCCTTGAATGAAGATAAGTGTTACCCTATTTCCCTGTATATCATTAAAACTATAGTAGATATAAGAAAGTGTTTATAATAAAAATTTAATAGCTTCTTATGCCTTATAAGACTGTGCTATTAAACTAATAAGAATTGTTTGTTTAAAGAAAAAATCTTCCACCACCGTTACTGTGAAAAATTTTGAATTCTCTGTCATATCGAAAAATATGTCAGATAAATGCAGATAAATATGCTAAATCTGTTAAACTTATCGTGTAATGTAATATTTAAATAATTTTAATCGATACGTGCTTTTTGTGCGGTCATCGTTGCACTTTGAACGATGCGTTGCCAAGTATGTGTGTTTTTATTAATTTAATAGCATCGTCTTATAATGCATAAAAAACTACTAAATTTTTATTACAAACATTTTTCATATCTACTATAGTTTTAAAGATATACAGGGAAAGAAGGTAACACTTATCTTCATTCAAGTGCTGTTTTCACCCCGAAAAAAAATTCCCGATACATCTCTCGAAGTTTAAAAAAAATCAGAATTTTCGGGTTGCCGAAGTTCCCCTGTAAAGCACAGATTCACTACCGAACCACAAGGAACTTCTTCTACATCGGTGTCTGGAAATCAATTTCTCCGTTAAAAGACAAACTACAATCACTTCGTGCATCCTGCACAATCATACCGCTAAATCAATTTCTGATCCACTTTGTGCGAAAATATTTTCCATTCCATCGCGTCCCGTGATGCCCTCTGATCTCTCGATATCTTTCGGCCCGATATATCACCTCGGTTTCCGATATCTTTTCTCCGTGCACAGTGTCTCTTTCATAAGAAACTTTCTCCCGGCTTCTATTGCCATGTCGAATCGCATCAGGATCTTCATGGCTGCACGATGTCTCACAGACGAACGTCTACCAAGGACGTGGGAATTAACGAGAGGGAGAGAGAAACTAGAGGGACAAAACGGGGTGGCGGAAAAACGTGGAATGAGTGGACTTTTCGGGTGACGCGTTTTCCAGTCTCGCATTTTCACAGCCTAACGAGATTTCAACGGCCACTTTAGGGTGTCGTGAAAATCCTTTCAATGGGCCCTCGTGCAACGTATTGTTAGCCAGTGTCTCTTCGCTATATCGTTCGGTGGCTTGCGAACACGGATTCGATTTGTTCCCCTCTGTTTCCACCCTCTTTCTTTCCTCTCTCTCTCTCTCTCTCTCTCTGTGCTCGCGTTTTTCCATCCCCTCTCTTTCTCGTCTATCTTCTGTCTTTTAAATTTTATAGGATCAAGACTGATCCGATGATCGAATTTAGACGCGTGCTCTCTTGACTGAATTTAAGGGTAGTTTCTTTTGTGGATCTGGACGTGAAAGGATTGCGAATGTTCCTTCTTCTGGAGAATTGTCTCTCTGTTTTGAATTCTCCGTTTCTCGAATATTTAAGGTACACGGTAAAAGCGCGTAATAATTCCTCTCTGGCTTCTCGACGATCTTTGTATCTTCTCGTGGAGGATCAGTTTTTATCCGATTTCTTTCGAGGGTTACTTTCGTTTACGAAGGATTTTGATATTTTTAACCGATTGTGTGGAACATTGTTTCAAGTATTTAGGCTTATATTTTCGTCTATACGATGTAATGATTCTTTTATAAACTTTTAGAATGTCTGTATTGTACGCTGTAAAGAATCTTTTAGGTTTACTGACTTTTTCTAAAGAATCGTTTTTTTAACCCTAGGTAGCTATTCGAAAGTTTCATTTCGAAGTTTAAGAAGTGATTTAAAGCGATCAATTTTAACATTTTCATTTAATTACAACTATTCCGAATGTCCTATACCTCTCTCCTATCTTTCATTAGTTTTTAGTCATCCTGCCTCCTTTCCTTAACTGTAAACAAATCCGCATCATCCTAACGTTAGTCACCCCGAAACCTAGACCTCCACATCATCCTTTACTTTTAATCATCGCTGAACCTAGACCTCACCGCCTGTCCCTACATTGACCTCTGAGACCAACCCCTACTCTCGTACTTAACGAACCTATATCTAGAAACCTTTTCCGTCGAAACAGCAGATTTCTGTCTAGTGGTCTTCACGCACCGAACGTCACCGAACTGTCTAATAAAGTCGAATAGTACTACGCGCAGAATAGCATCCTTATTTCGCCCCAGTTTCCGTCAGGCTCTCCTACCGCGTACCTATTGAAAATAATAAACCAACGCAAGGAATCGCGAGCCGCGGAATACAACACGAAGCTTCTTCGCTGTATCGTTAATGCATTATACGAAAATAGTGCAAAATTCACTTTCTAACGAATCAATGTATAGTTGTATAAATACATTAAGAGGTCCATTTATTTCCACTATTTCTGATTAATTCTCAAAAAATTCCGGAAGTTAACACTTGACTTGAAACACCCTCTAAATAATTAAAATATTGGACATATTAATTCTTACAATTATATACTCTGCTAATAGTAACTATCATCTTCTTTATCCTGAGCAATTTTATTTCAATAGTCTTCAAACAATGAAGATTATTACAAAGTAATAAAAAAGGTCTAAATTAGGAAATCCAAGCTGTTGTAAGGTTTATTTTAATTTCAATTAAAAAAGAAAAAGAAATGAACATAATATCTAATTATTTGGTCTTCTTCTTCCTCGGAGTTTTACGTTGCATCGACTACGAGGTCATTAGCGACGACAATGGCTTCAGTTGGTTAAATTTTGCTGAACATGATAAGGTATTCTACGGTATACTATAAGATATCTACGATATCTGATGTACATTCGTAGAATATGTGGGTGCTTGTTTGTCGTTGGCTTCGGCTTCGGCATAGGCTGCAGTGGGGTGATTCTGTTTTTTCAGTTAGATATCGGTCGGACATTGCGATGCTTTCATCTCTGCTCATACAGTGTCTAATTACTTTCTGACACAAAAACAGATTATGTATGGAAAACTAAAGATTGAAACGTTGTAGACATTTTCATTACTCTTATGGTTAAACATTGTGAATAAAATATAGAGGGTGTTCCGTAACTGGTGGTACAAGCGAACATGGGGTGATTCTACGTGAAAAACTGAATCGAAAGTGTGGAATAAAATTTTTTCATACGAGGCTTTGTTTCCGAGAAAATTGAATCGAATTATTCGCTACGAACTGTTGGTAATGTCACATTTCGCAAAGAAGTAGTCCACGCAGAGGATAGTGTAAATCTGCAGCTAAAAAAAAGAATGGTACAGACTTTCGCAGAATTGAAGTGTCGAAATATCGTATCGTCGGTCCATAAATCTTCGATTTAAAGAGCAAAGATTCGATTAGTAAAGACAATTCGATTAGTAATGTAAATTTAAATGAAGGAAATCGTTGATAAATGTATTATCGATACTTTTCATGAAATTAGCATCGTTTATTGGTACAAACGTAAAGCCGAGAGCACGCTTACTCGACAAATTTTCAAACTTATTTTTCTCGAAAACAGAGCTTCTTGTGAAAACATTTCATTCCACATTTTCGATTCAGGTTTCCACGTAGAATCACCCCCTGCTCGCTTGTACCACCAGTTACGGGACACCCTGTATATATCGATTCTTGCAATTTCTGAACGATCTCTATCGTCAAATTTCTTTCTAACGTAACTTCTTCATTTTTCCCACTGATTATATTATATTCTTTCCGCACGATTCCCAGGTTGTTCCCTCGGTACCCGTCATGTCGCGTAAAACGTTTCCCTTTAATCCCAGCCAGTCAGATATAATGGAAATCGATGTGGAATCGTCGTCTCGTTAATAAACGAAAGACAAGAAGATTTATCACGTCGGGCATTTGAATATACATGGATAGCAGATTACGATCCGCTGGCCACGGTGAAAGCCCGAAAGTCTTAGTCGACCTCCTTTTCATATCAACCCCATCTGGGAAAACGATTCGACGGAGGCCGCCCTTTGAAATTGTTCGAGCATGAGCGTGCACGTTTATTTGCGTCGTCGAAAGGCCCTCGTCTTCTAACGAGCTTCGATATCCAAGATATCGAACCAAACTCAGACGAGAGAAATATTAGGTTGTGCCACATGAAATTGCCGTTTTCGCAGGTCCAAGTAATGAAGAGGTATTTTCCACGATAATTGTGCCGGTGATTATCATTAACCGTACCACTCCCTGGTCAAATCACCGGTTTTAAAATTTCGATTTAAAACCATGCACCTGTTTTTCCGCCGTATTTTGTTAAAAATAAAACTATGTAATTCTTTTTTATTATTATCATCTAAAGGCTATTTTCTGCGTTGTTTCGTATATTAAATTGACAATCACCTGTACTTCTTTCGGAAGAAATATGATTAATTCGTAATCGGTCAATTGACCGGATACGGTATACATAAAGTGTCGGTGCGGTTAGTGTTATGAAAGTGGCCTAAGTCGTATATCTTTCGTTCCGAGATGTTTAGAATTTTCCCCTTGGGTGTATCAAAAAATATTTTTTTATTATGTGATAAAATATTTCACAGAATACAGTAAATTCTTTACAAGAGTCAGTAAGTTTGGATTCTACAAGTGACAGTATAGATAGTCCTACGCCTAGGTCTGCGTCCTAGTTGCGCCCATGTTATCTCGCTCGCAGTCAGTCAAGCGTGTAACGCTACACCAGTCGGTTTCCTTTACGAGATTTCACGGCTCGACAAATCATAATAGAAAAATATAATTTCTTTAATTTTACTTTTTTTCATCTGGAATTTTTTTTAACATGTTGGTGAGATTTTTCTGATGAAAATGATATCAAACACGATATAATTTGAACAACATTTACTTATTAACACGTTCACTGTCGCGCCAGATTTACAGGTTGCTGTCAGGCGGCCACAAGAAAATACATTTTAAGCATAGGATTATAGTATTATGCTTTATAATTTTTTTTTTTCAATTGAAAATAATGTCTAGCTAACTATGACGTTCAAAATTTTTAGTTGACAACATTTATTTTATTTTAATTATTCTAAACATTTGAGGCACTCCAGTCACTGATGACCACCATGGCCATATCGAGGAAACAATCTAACGTTAAAACTTATTGAGTGATTAATTTAATTTCATAATATATCGCTTTGGATGAATTACAAAAACAAATTGCTAAAAAATTACATTAAATACCTGTACACATTATCCGTCGAATGTAGAGGGAGAGCCACCGTTTGGTTGCCAATTGTTTATCACATAGAGTCGGACTACCTCCACGTAAAAAAAAAAAATGTAGGGTCGATTCCACAAGTGTCAGTAAAATGTAGGGTCGATTCGACAAGTGTCAGTAAAATGTAGGGTCGATTCCACTAGTGACAGTACAAGTGTTACTGTACTTTGTCCAGTTTGGTGGAGAATATCGTTTAAATGCAATGGAAGTTTACCTGTGTTTTTCTGAATTTCAAAAATTCAGGCAGAATTGTAAACATTATATTGTCTCGCAACGTAAATTTAAGTAAATTAGGTTGAACAGCACAGAAAAAACAAACAGACGCAGCATAATGTGTAGTTATAATTGCTATGACATGCAAATAGAACGATAAATTTAGTGTAAATACAGAAAATGTATAATATAATTTATTTCATGATATCGTAACAAGCAAACGTTGAATAAATTCCTAATTCGT
>NW_017100294.1:236129-239760 GCF_001263275.1 Habropoda laboriosa | reverse complement strand
TCATAGTATCGAAGTTCTGTAAGAAAAGTATATTATTAAATTGGAATAGGAGGATAAATTGTTAGGATATCCTTCTTATATGAAATCGTAGCAATGGAATACCTAATTAAACCTCTGACCTAATTAAATCTCGTCAGAATTGACAACAATAGGCTTTGAGAACTGATCTCTACGATAAAGAACGCCCAGGCAATTTATTTGCAATTTATTTTCATTTTGTTTAGTAAGGAAAACCGCGAATTTATTACAATTTAACAAAATTTGGCTGGAACACTGAAACAGGTTATAAATTAGATTGACAAGATAAATAATTCATAGGACTCACCATTCGTAACCTTTGAGATACCCTTAGTGACCCATTTCAGTCCTCACAGCCTTCGATTTCGACCCACAATTCACTTGGAAGCTTCTCTCAGACCCATGAAACTTTTGCAATTCTCTCAGTGGACCATTGAATTCCCCTCAGCCTTGAATTTTCATCCCACCAATGGCCCACAATGATAGATTGAAAGACCCAAAGCCAATGACCAAGACCCACCAGGCTGGAAAGCTGTGAAAGGGTGACGCGCGAAAAACGGAGTACGAATCGCGAGTTATTTTCATTTTCAGGGATTTTGTTTAGTACTCGAAACCGCGAATTTTTATTATCCTCCATATTTTACTGTAGTTAATTTTAGTTGGGACATTTAGCAAAAATTCAAAAAAGAAAAGAGAAAAGAAACGCAAAAATAGAAAAAGGGACGAAGCTGTTTATCAAACGCGACGTGACATGATAAATTCTCGTATCGATCGAAAGTAAATGGAAAAATTGACTCTAAATTGAATTAACGCGGTATACTACTTTGATACTTTAATAATGGGAGGGCGTTTGCACCATTAGTGCAGTAGAGTCCATCCAGTTCTTCTTTGACCTCTTGGTAGTTCAGCTTCGACATGCACATGCACATACATATATAACCAACCACCAAACCCTCAAAAAATTCACTCACAATTCGCAGATTAAGCAGCTGGGCTCTGCAACGTAGATTTGGCTGCCTGGCTGCATTGCCTCCTTTCATCCTTCCTTCCATCCTCTCAGATCGTCATCCTTCCGCAAATCATTCCAGTTCCTCGTCGTTGATTTCCCAAGACTCACAGACTCACAAAGTGTGAATCACTGTGGAATGGACGACGCGAAAAGTACATTGAAACGCGATTTATTTAAGAGGGGAAACCGCGATATTATATTATTCTCGATTGTTAGAATGAAGTTAACTTTAAATAGAATAAACGTAAAAAAAAGAAAAGAGATATGAAATAAACACGATGTATATAAAGCAAAAGAATAAACCGCGAATTGATATCTTTCCCGAATCTCTAACGCAAGTAAATTTGAAGGAGGGTATCGATTAAACGCGTAAAAATATTCAATATAAAGCGAACTAGGGATGAAGCTATTATAATACTCAATGCAACGACTCTAGTATTTACTAAAATTCAAAAATTCTCGTATATATTCCGAAAACCGATTTTTAATTGCGAAACACTACTGAGACGGTTTAATTTGGGGCAGCCAGCTCATATCTGAGTTGGCAATACACAACACAACTAACTACTAAACCAAATCACCAGAAAAAAAACCCATTTTTGTAACTCACTGTTCACTGATTAAACAGCTGGGGTCTGCAACGTAGATTTGACTGCATTTTCTCCTTCCTTCCACTCAGATCGTCATCCTTCCTCTCAGATCATTACAGCCCCTCAGTGTTCATTTTCCAAGACTCACAGACTCACAAAATTCGAGTCACTGTGGAATGGACGACGCGAAAAGTACTTCGAAACGCGATTTATTTCAATTTTATTCAGAAAGGGAGAAACCGCAAATTTGTATTATTTTCAATATTATTATTGAACTAAACTTTCGTAGAACGCGAGTGAAAAATTGAAAGAATCAAAAGAAAAAACGCGAATTCGTATCTTTTTCGATTCTAAAATATAAGAAAATTTGAATAAAATACGCGACGAGAATTGGGGAGAAGCATAAGTTAAACGCGTAAAAATATTCAATAATAAACGAACTAGGGATGAAGCTATTATTTCAATACGCGATGCACTGACTCTAGTATTTACTAAAATTCAAAAATTCTTGTATAAATTTCGAAAATAGATTATTAATTACGGTAAACTACTGACACGGTTTAATTTAGGGCGGGCATAGTGCACCTACTGAGACGGTTTAATTTAGGGTGGGCATAGTGCACTCGTTCCAAATCAGCTCACAATATACAATAATAAATCAACTAACTACTTAACATGCAATTCATGCAAATTCCTTGGATGGTAAACAAAATAGCAAGTCATAAAATAAATTCAATATCAGAGAAAATATATGAAAAATACTGAAAGAAAAATTTCAAATTAATTTCAAATATTGATGGTTATACTGTAACAAAAGCAACCTCTCAAAGTCATTTCAATATCCTATTCGACAAGTCTGAAGAACAACTATGACTGAAATTCACATGTTTATTTCCCTAAACCCTCAAAATAATCTTGAAATATTTTATTCGAAGCGGAGTATTCCAAGTCAGTATCGATAATTGAAGAAATTATTTGATTGTATTTAAAAGAACCGAAAGGAGAATATTTAAAGTCTGATATTAAATGTCTAGCAAGTACCAGTAATTGGTAAAATGATTTATATTTGCTTTAAAAGGAAAATTTCTAATAGGTATTAGTTAAAATGAATTGTTATTCAGTCTACTGTATTGAAATTCTAATTGATTCTCCATATATACCCTCGGTACCCTCTCCCCAAAGTCATTAGCAAAATCGTCGGTTAGGTCAGGCGGGAAATTTTCGCGGGAGATTTTCGCGGGAGATTTTCGCGGGAGATTTTCGCGGGAGATTTTCGCGGGAGATTTTCGCGGGAGATTTTCGCGGGAGATTTCCGATATCGTAACACGGTATAATTTATCAATTTTTACAATTTTGTTATAAATTTATACTTCCGACAATTTGTTATAGCATTGCATATAACACTTTATACGTTTTTACAATATTCTTCAATGGAAACATAGGTTTTAGCGTTCTCGTTACTTACTCGTGGTTAAATTAATTTCGTAGGGATTAAAAATCAGGTTGACCTGTGGTCGTAGATTAAAAATAACCATGGTACAGCTAAATTTATCGTGTTAAATAATTCTTTTTATGCGAATGAAGAATGTATTCAACGTTTGCTTGTTACAATACCATGAAATAAATTATATTATACGTTTTCTATATTTACACTAAATTTATCGTTCTATTTGCATGTCGTAACAATTATCACTCCACGTTATGCTGCGTCCGTTTGTTTTTTCTGTGCAGTTCAACCTAATTTACTTATATTACGTTGGGAGACAGTATAATCTTTACAATTCTGCCTGAATTTTTGAAATTCAGAAAAACACAGGTAAACTTCCATTGCATTTAATCGATATTCTCCACCAAACTGGACAAAGTACAGTAACACTTGTACTGTCACTAGTGGAATCGACCCTACATTTTCTTTTTTTTTTTACGTAGGCCGGCTCTATGTGATAAACAATTGGCAACCAAACGGTGGCTCTCCCTCTACATTCGACGGATAATGTGTACAGTTTGTTTTTGG
>NW_017100294.1:230721-234800 GCF_001263275.1 Habropoda laboriosa | reverse complement strand
AAAAAATTATAAAGCATAATACTATAATCCTATGCTTAAAATGTATTTTCTTGTGGCCGCCTGACAGCAACCTGTAAATCTGGCGTGACAGTGAACATGTTAATAAGTAAATGTTGTTCAAATTATGTCGTGTTTTATGTCATTTTCATCAGAAAAATCTCATCAATATGTTAAGAAAAATTTTGGGATAAAAAGACGTAAAATTAAAAAAGTTGATATTTAAATCGCTTGGTTGCCTGGACTCACGTTTCATGCTTATCTTTTATTTGTTGTCCTTGTTTACGTTCGGCAAACTACTAAGGCGGGCGCGAGGCTCGAAAACGTAGTCCCTGACTCTACGAGTGTCAGGTTTAGCTTCCTTTGCGGTCTGACACTTGGGGAGAATATACTGTACTTGCTATTGTAATGTACTTCTTTTCTATGAAAAGATCGAGGTAATACAAAGAATGTGATAAATTCAATTTCTTTTGATTTTTGACTTTTACACTGCATTTGACTCACAATTAGGTATCTTTATTTAATCAACATATGCACCTTTAGTATTAACCCTTTGGACTCCTTTGTTGAGTGTGATTCAACATTAGTTTTATTCACAGGTATGAATGAAGTAATTTTTAAATTGCCAGTTTAAATGTGTATTATATTTTGCAATACTTTTTTTACCTGGATGAGCGATAGGTACACATATATATGACCCTTAATGCTATTTTCAATATAATTAGTAAAAAAAATTGTGTAATTGGCAAAAAAATTCTTAAAATAATAGGGAGTTATTGAAAAGCAAATTAAAAAAAAAATTTGGAGATCAAAGGGCTTTTTTTCAACGGGGTTCAAGACGATATACCTCATATTTATAAAAATTAATGTCTGTTCAATTCGATAAATTCTTTATATCCAAAATGTACCAAAAATTAGTCTTACACTTTAATTGGCTGCCATTTTGGTATGACGCATCACTGTCGTTGGTATTTAACAGTTGTGGAGTAGACACACAGGACATTTATTATGTAGTGCTGACACGGAGTACAAATATAAATTATGTAGAGTTTATTAATTACTGTTGATTGTCAGTTATACATATTGTCAGTGTAACTTAATACATATTTCCTGTGGTTTATGTCTGTCGCCTCGCAAGAAATCGCGGCGAACCCTTGGTCTGGCGGATTATCGTCATAAACTTGTTCAATTATACTTGGCCGCCAGACCGAGGTACCGGTCCTCTCGCGCGTATCGTACCTCCCGTGGAGAGGTCACGTGCGCGGTGGAAAGTCACGCGGCAACCCCTGGGAAAAACCCAAAAAATGGGGTTTTCTAATGTTAGCAACAATCCCTTTCCCTTGGAAGGAGCTGCGTCCCACCTAAACAATCTCCACCAATGAAGACTCAGTACCTACACCCCCCAGAGGAAATCGGCCACCAATCAGCAACTGGCCGAGCTGATAAAACCAAGGACACGAAGCAGAAGCGCGTCTTTTTTGGCAGTGTTTGGCAGTTGGTCATACAGAAAATAGTATTTGATAGTCACGTCGCGATAGCACCTTAAGTATCACTCTTAATAAAACCAAGGACACGAAGCAGAAGCGCGTCTTTTTTGGCAGTGTTTGGCAGTTGGTCATACACAAAATAGTATTTGATAGTCACGTCGCGATAGCACCTTAAGTATCACTCTTGTGGTAAATTAAAATAGTTGTTACAAAAAGCAGATTCGTCTCAGTTCTTAGCATTTCACACTGAATGAATCAAAGTGTGATTAAACTCGCGTACCGGTTCGACACTTAAGCATCGAGCACTACGCGACACGAACAATGTCAATATACCCGTATTACAGGCTAAAATTAATTTTGTGCGGTTGATACATGTCTTTGAAGGTTTTCTTGAAAAATTGATACCAAGAACTTTGTGTAACTGAGAGTAATGTGAAATATATTATAAAACACTGGGTTTTCACATGACTTGAAATAAACAATTTATGTGAATAAAAGAATTACTCCGTAGATTTCTGAGAAAAATCATGTCGTACAATCTTTATTCGAAGTAGAATTACAACATGACCCATTACGCTAAATGTTTCAAAAATTGTGTATTAAAATGACAATAGTTTCCAAAGTCCTCCCTCTAAAGTGAAACTGTAACATAACACGGCCTATTTATTAAATATTTTACACTCACGAGTTTCCTATCGTTTTGTAAAAGGAAAAAGAAGAACAAAATCAACAAATCAGAAGGTAAAGTGAATTTTCAATTGAAAATATTTCATCGAACGCATCGATAAACGAAAGGCACAAGTAAACAGAGAAACCCACCCCACGCCGACTTTTTCATCGTAATCACAGCAGCCGCCCGCTGTGCTACGGAGCATGATCAAATAAACCGTTCCCTTTCCACGATTCGTTATACATACGTAGCCGTGGAACTTTGTTAAAAACCTGCCACCGGTCCACCACTTTCATCGACGTCCGTTTATTTCCAGCTAGAGCGTTGTTTCGTCTGCTTTTGCTTTCGAAAGTCAACGCGCGTGCTCGCGTGAGAACGCGTTTGGTATTGTAACCTGTGCCACGG
Organism: Habropoda laboriosa; assembly: GCF_001263275.1. Taxonomy (NCBI): domain Eukaryota; kingdom Metazoa; phylum Arthropoda; class Insecta; order Hymenoptera; family Apidae; genus Habropoda; species Habropoda laboriosa. The sequence goes on along the minus strand of NW_017100294.1, from coordinate 232,241 downwards.
CAAACTCGCAACACGTGAAAGCAGCCGCGCTTTTTAGTTACGAGCTGCAGCGCGCGGCAGTAAGTTACGGATTATGTGTTCGAATTTACCCACCTTTCTCTCTCTCTCTTCCTCTCTATTTCTAGATATACAGAGTGTTCCAGGTTTAAGGTAGCAAACTTTGTCAATATATTCTAAATAAGAGAAACACGTTGTACAAACATAGATTGTTCGATGTTTTATGAAAAAGTTGTAAAGAAAAACACGGAAATCAAAGGGAACAGGAACTAAACGCGGTTACTGCGATACAATGGTGGTATAGATCGGCAATATTTGCATTTAGTTTGTTTACGCTATCGATATTAATTTCTATCGAAACCATTAGTCGTTGCATATACGAATTTGGTATTAAAATTGGTATCAGTAATGATAATTAAGAATTAATTTTAATTTAATTACTCGTAAATATCGCTTAACTGTTCCCTTCGAATTCCGTATTTTTGTTTAGAAGTGTTTAGTAAAGCGTTAAATAACCTATGTTCATATAATATGTTTTTCTTATTTAGACGCATAGAATGTATCGACAAAGTTTGCTTCCTTAACCCTCCTTAACCCTTGACCCAAGTAAATTTTCACTCCCGTATTTCTTCGAAACGAATTTTCATTTTTATTGCAAACAAGTTTTAAACATTTGACTTCACGAACAATTGTACAATGCAGTAGAGACTTTCATAAGTGTTCCGGAATTTTTTCAGATTTTTTGAAAGCTCAAAACGGCACAAAAATTAAACTTGGGCACAGACTACCCTAGTTTGTCTACTGACAATGAGTGTGAAAAAATACACATGCCTATAGGTATGTTTGTCTACGGATGGTTAAACCTGGGACACCCTGTATATTCTGGTTCTGCCAGGTGTGCCGGTAACGTGGTTCTAACACGCGTTATCCTCAAGCGTATTCCCCCGACGTAAATGAAGCTGGAATTTTTGCCCTTTGCTGCGATATATTCAATTTGCCGGTTTTCTTTGACGCAAATTGCGTTGCGTCGTTCGTTGCACTGATCGATCTTCCCGGGTCGCGAGATGCTCTTCTCTGCCGTTTCCATTGTGTTTTCCTAGCGCACGGGAAATTACGCCACGGTTTCATCTGGAACTCTGAAAAACGCTCTTTTTCACGTTTTCTTCGTTTTTCGTTTGCTTCGACTTCAATGTTTTAATTCACGATCTGGGCTAATTTGGGATTACTCGGAATTTCGAATTCATTATTGAGACAACATACCAACAGGCTTACAGAAGAAAATATTAATCTGCAATGAAAAATTATTATTTCATCTTTGTAAGTTTCGTTTATATAGTGTCCGAATATTTCTGTGACCTCAAAATTTCCTATTACTTCGTTTCTTTCTTATCATTCAACCCTTTGCACTCGAAGATCCTTTTGCTGTAGTGAAGCAGAAAATCACGCTACTCGCTAGCGCCAAAAAATTCGTACTTATTGCCTCGAAATTTGGAATTTACATTTGCTAAAATATGAAACTATTA
>NW_017100294.1:218825-229825 GCF_001263275.1 Habropoda laboriosa | reverse complement strand
TAACTTTATTTTATTTATAATGTATTTTTTTAAACCACATTGTATGTAATGTCGCTTCTCAGTTGCCAGTCGAGTGCAAAGGGTTAAATGACTGCATACACTAAATAAATAGTTCTTGTATTTTTGTTAACTAGAAACTGCAATGTAACGTAGCATAAAACACTTGTTTTGTTTACTGTACATTTACGTAAAATATAGAGCACGATATTCGAAATTATACCGGTGTCCGAATATTTTTGTCACCGACTCTGTCTATAAACTTGATTTTGCACCGTAATAGAATTCCTTCGAGGATTTTCCTCGTATTTTTGGGGAACGAAAATTTCTGCCGGAATTGGTATAAAAATCAACGATGCATGGAGTGTTTGCCTGGTTAAATAGCAGAGAACGGGAGAAAGTGAAATGACAAACGTGTTTTTAGCTGCAATCAATTTTTAAAAGCGTTTCCCCTGAAAACATTCCCGATAATTGGCGAAGTATTTAATTATTTAACGAGCCGAATAACAGGTCATTGTTTCGTTTAGTGTTACATCTGGTACAAAGCGAGCGTTTCGATGATTTCGAACCCGCTTACCCCTTTGCTTTTGTTGTGACAATAGCACAATTCGTGTTGTTTTCCATCGTCTGACGAAGACACATTGTTTGCATCGATTCCATCGCCTTTTTTTTTTATCGCTACAATTACTCCATTCGAGCCCTCGTTCGATTACGGACAATATTTGGAATACATCGTTGTTATTATTATATTTTCAACCGTCCGAATGTCACGAATAAAACTTTATTTTTACAGAGGACAGGTAAATTAAAATGCAACATTTCGTTCAATTGTTATTGTAGATTTGATGGCTCGTTGTGATTATTAAAAGTAAGAACTTCGTTAGGCACACAAGGATATTCTTCTATTCTCTGTGCAATTAAAAATTTGGTACCATCGCGATGTTTGTATAAGTACACATACTTGGTGAGTCACTTAGGACGGTTTAGAGCTTGAAATATCTTCGAAACTGTCGATTACCTGTACCAGTGATGGCGAACCTATGACACGCGTGTCAAAGGTGACACGCCAAGACATTTTGTGTGACACGCATAGACTTAAGTCACCTCACAGCCGAAACCGAGCAGATCAGAAATAATCATCAGACAAACTGTTAAGGCGTGTCCTGTAGCCGGATTTATGGCAGCGAGTCAAGTGGTCGCCGTCGCAGGCAAATATCGCTTTTTCGAAACACCACAAGTGTTTATTGCGTTGCCTGCGACACTTAGTCCCTAGGAAGGGAAAAATAGAAAAGTGGCCCACGACTTTTGCCAACGTCGATCGGCCACTTGACTTTAACAAAGCCTAGAAAAGCGGAGATTCCACAGGATTCCCACGCATCCGTCCACCGAACACTTTCTCCGGTCGTCGTTTACCGTCCACCGAACACTTTTTCCGGTCGTTGTCTACCCCACTCTAAGATAACGTGCTAAGGGCGAAATGGAGGGAGGTTGCGATGCACCGGAGTAAACTGATTGGTGATTTAGAAAAGGAAAAATCACCGATCAGGGTGTTTTTAGGAAAATAGGAGTCTTCTTCGAGGGAAACCGCAGAGACTCCAGCAGAAACATTTAGCGACTCACGGGAGAAACACTTGGCCACTCGCGAGAGAAACACCTCTCACTTCGCAGTAGAATTTATATCTTGAATTAGTTGTAGAAAATAGAACATAAAATAAAAACTTGGTGTTTCAATCAAGAAACTGATCCTTCGAAGCCTTAGAACATTAGTCGGCACACACGTGCAAAAACCGGCAAAGCTTGAACGATCGAAAGATCAACCGCAATCCCCTAACACAGACAACAACGAAAAACAACGGTGTCTATCTTCTATCAACGAGGTCCAGAATCGTTAATTCGGAGCTGAACCATAGCGAGTCCGTGATCGTACAAGGTCGTAACGCCCGCAACAATTATGGATATTTCTAGATGTGACACGGCACCCGAGTTGAGCTAGGTTTTTTCCCAATTTCTACACACCGAGCTCAAAAGGTTCGCCATCACTGACCTATACCGAAAGTATAATCAAAATAATAGTTTTTTCTTAGATGAACGCACAGAAGAGATGCGACGGTCAAATGTGCTTTTTTAAATGGAATCGAAATTTTTTAATGCATTATTCTTGTACTTTAAAATAAATAACAAACTAGTCCTAAGTGCTGAATAGTTCCTTCTTTTTAACGCGTGAGCAACTAATTTTTAGTTGAAATAATTAGTTCACTTATAGTTCTCTGAAAAAAGAGGAAAACCGAGAAATTTCTCTTCATATTCGCATTTCTACATTTACAAGGTTTTTTACTGCAGCACAAAGATCGTATTCAACAAACTAATCGCCATTTTCAGCACGACTCGATAAGAGAAGGCGTGAATGCAAACGTTCGACACCGGTGAAGTGTTCAATTTCAATCTGTGCACTCCGTTGTCCATCTTTTTTCCGCTCTGCTCGTGTTTCTTTCGTCGACGGTCAGGTGAAATCATCCGAGAGAGTGAACGCGACAAAATGAACGGTCCACGGACTCGTTTTCGGCTAGCACGCGTTCGGAACCATTGAACCGACTGCATTCGCCAACGAAACACGTTGTGCACGCTTGTTGTTTTCATGACTGACGGATGCAACGGTGAATTAATCCCATGGCAAAGTGCCGGCCACGCCATATAACGGAATAATCGCCACCGACAAATAATCTGGAACGGTTTAACGTTTGTCGATCGCTGGATTTCCCCAATCGAAATCATTCGTTAGGCGAACATTTATTATGAACACTATTTTGTGTGAACAGTGCTCTGTCGAATGCTACCTTCTCTTCTTCGGTCCTTTCGTGGTTGGATTATTCTTTCGAAAAGGTACACTATCTGAAAATAGGTAAAGTTTGGGAATTTTTTTCATAGGTAACTATTAAATGAAAAGTTTCAATTTTTTCTGAAGATATAAATGTAACCTTTAGCTTCCTTCCCCAATGTTTAAAAAGTGAAAGTGTTAGAAAATGGAGGAGTTATTGCGAAACTTCTTTTGCTAGAACATCGCTGAAATAAGAAATTTTTGATTTATAAATAAAAATGTATTACCTACAATGTAACGTATAATTTGTTTGATATCTCAATTATTTAATTTTTTAGAAACGTTTAAAGGTAATTTTTTTTTGGCAAACAGTAGCTTTTCCTCTTCGAACTGCCACCGTTTCTATAATAATTCCAATTTTTGAAAAATCTTGCGCTACGTAGTAGATAATACATTTTTATTTATAAGTCAAACACAATTTTTTATTTCAGACGTTCCAATCCTTGCCAGCGATAGCGGCCAGTTAGCGAATAACTCCTCCATTTTATAACGTTTTTACTTTTCAAAAACTGGAGAAAGAAGCAGAAAGTAACATTTGTATCCTCTGAAAAAATTGAAACTTTGCATTTAGTAATTGCCTATGGAAAAAATTCCCAAATTTTACCTATTTTTTAACAACGTAAATATTATTTACCAGATTTTCTGTTCAAATTATACAACACTAAATAAATTCTAGAGATGAAAATTTTTAAGGTGTAATAAATCAATCAATAGAATCTCATTTGAAGGAAATATTGTCATTTGATTGATTGTTTTTAGTAACACATGAACAACGTTAAAGTGAAAAATCACCACTGCTGTTTTTGAGAATCATTGAAACCGTGATTGATCACTTTAGACTCTAACTTTCATATAAATATTGTACACAATGTATTGCAGGAATTTGTCCGTATAATAATAATATTACGTCTTACTGCACCCTCCAAGATTTTCTTGTAAAAGCAATGACTTCCATAATTATTGCACGAAAACGAAACACTAAATTTTAGTTTTATGTACTTAGGTACAAGTATTTGACTAATTTTTCTTTTTTTTTTTGAAGAATTCATTCGACAATTTAAAAGATGCTTGATAATTTAACGTTTCGTGGATTTGTATGTCGTACATTGCAATATGTAATATTATCGAATGTAAAGCGACAAATAATTAAATTTAACGATATTTCAAAAGAAACATTACAATTTTCATTCTTCGAAGAATGAGAGAAAGTGTTGTTTAATCCTATAAGAAGTTGTGATTAAATGTCAAATAAACGGAAATGAACAAAATTGCGAAAGCAAGTTTCCATATAGCTAAACCAATAAATACTTCCTATTATAAATTTCAGCAACAGAGGATAAATTGAATAAAACGAACATACGTTTCCATCACGCGAACGGTCTAGTTTATTGCTTTCTAATTCGACGAGACATGAAACGCGCGAATCACGACATGACTTCATTGAGTTTCGCGAATTCGAAAAGCGGCCAGTTAATGGAATACCGCGATCTGATTTTCATTCTCTGCGAAATTAGCATTTCATGTACCGACAATTCGATCGAGCGCGTTCACCGCACCGAAACATCCCCGTAGATTGTTTAATAATTGTTTTCTATCGATTCTTGGACCGCGAATCAGCTGTGAGACTCACCAGCCATCGAATATTCGCGCATTCATGAGCGCGTCGCGCTGATAATCTGTTCTATGATGAATTATAAATCGCCTGATCGAAACGCGCTCGCCTTGACCAACACCCACCACGTAATCGAGATTGCATCTTCGTCATTATATTGTTGCTCGCTTGAAAATCACTGTTACGCAAAATGGAGCGGATTTAGGTCGATTGCATGATTTAAGCGTGATTTCTGTTTTCTCTTTCTATCGCCGAAGTGAATGAGAGAATCAAATACAGAACGAATGCTTTTCGAGTTTATATCGTAGGAGTTTAGTATCATAAAACTTTCAAATTAGTTGAAATTTTCACAATTTCTTGTAAATCTGAAGATTAACTTTGCTATTTAATTATTAGGTCATGCTGAAAGTTCATTTTGAAAAAAGACACAGCTCCACTGAAATGAAACATTTTTATTTCAAATAATTTCCATAATGTTCGATACACTTTTGTCGGCGTATTACAAGAGCATTAATTCCGCGTACATAAAAATCCGATAATAGAGGAAATAAATGGAACGGCCTAAAACCACGGGAACTTTCAGGACGAGTTAATAGAAATTAGTATTTCAAGCATTTATTGGTACAAAATAATTTTTAATCGAAATGTTATTATCTTATTTTATTGTTTTCTTTTTGTGGAGTGGATCTCCCTAATATTAAAATCAATTGTGTACAATAATACTAACAACATTGTAATGTTGTTATATCAGTTTCTGAAGTTTTTTTGTTTAATTAAAGTAATTTACAAAATTTTAGTTTCTCTGACTATTGAGCCACTCAGAAGCCAAAGTGATTAACTCCACTTTTTGATATTCTTTCAATTTTAGTATTATATCAAAGCACATGCTTGGTGCTTAATTTCTCATGAATAAAATTAATTTAATAAATTTTATTTGATGGACATAGTCACTTTAGCTTCTGAGTGGCTCAATTTTAGAGCCGTTTTAAAGACCGAAGAACGACTGTTTTTCGTCATTTTTGCAACTCAACGCAATATTTCGAGAAGATAGAAATTCTTATTAAGAATTTTCTACTAATTAGAATATACAGTTTCACGTAAGTAAGAATTTATACAATTTTTAACTGTTTAAATAGTTTTTTTATTTTGCAACATGTAAGAAACACGATCCTTCAACGAATTAGAAAAGGACAGCTTAGAACACCACCAGTGCACAGTGGGTCAGGAACCCCCAAAAACTGGCCAAAAGTCGATTTGAAAATTAGCGTAAAAAAGACATATCATTATACTCAGGAATAGTTAATGCACATATCTACAAAATATTTTGTTGATTCAACAATTCCTGTTCCATTGGCATTGATCTAAAGTTGGAAAACGCTTTGATATTGCTGGTATGTCTCTTCCTGGTAACATGAGTGTTATTCATTATTTTATGTATAATTTATGAAATTTTTTTTTTATTTATTTATTTATAGATACATAGCAATTAAGAATAACACAGATAAGTTACGAAAGTTAACTAGAAATTGTAATATTTTATTCTTTATTGTCATACTGTAACCATATTTCGCAGTATGTTCACCTTTCGATTCAGGGTTCCCCTAAGTTCCACCTCTTATCAAGAAAAATGAAGCTTAAATGTGTTCTTTGGAATGTATACTATAAGATAGGACTGCTCCATTTTGCTCCTTTTGATGTCCTATTGAAATAAATATTATTTAATAGCGGCCGTACGCGCGCAGTTGGATACTAGACTACGGTCGAATATACACACCGGGCGGAACAGGTAAAGGCTGTTTTCTCAGAAGCCATTGCAGATATCAACTTGAAACTTTCAGATGTTAAATGGTATATAGGGATTAACATTTTAGAATGTAAGATAGTGTCGGTGTGAGTTCCTTAAGGGTGGAAATGGTGCCACACCCATTTTTTTTAAATGAGATGACATATTAATTTTTCCATATTCGGAAAGATGTTATCAAACCTAACAATTTTTTATCTAAGGCATTTCTTTTTATTCTACATAGTTAAGGAGTTATAGCGGGAAAACCTTACGGAAGGGGAGTTTCGTGTTTGTGTCGAAATATATCAAATGAAATTCGTGGTTTATGGCATGCTATTAAGCTATTCAGCCCGAGAAGCAAGAATAATTAAAAATCTAACAAAGCAATTCTAATGATCTTCGCCAGGGTGTACTTTAAAACGTACAAACAATAAATGAAAATACCATATTTTTGCAGTTAATTGTGCCATAAACCGTTCTAAAGAAGACCTAACATATGAGGCAATTTATTGTTGTCAAATGTTATAAATTTTTAAAAATTGTTGGTTTTTCTTTACTTGAAAAGCATAACGGGAGATAAGCTCTTGACTCCTTAGAAGCTGATGAATTTATAACATTTTACAACAATAAATTGTCTCATATGACAGGTCGTTTAATTAGTAAAAAGAAAAAAGAAATTTGTATCCATTCCACCAGAGATAAATCATTTGATAGCTGCTCCTGAAAAGCTGCTGTACTATTTCTCATGTACATGATAGTGACAGTGAAGACATGAATGCAGATGATGACTAAGGGAGTAAAAATACAGATCTTCTACACACTTCCACACAATTAGATAAGATTGAACTGGCAAATGAACTGACAGAATTTTAAATATATGTTTAATGAAAAACGATTGACGTTACCTACAGAATGATAAACAGAAGCAAGACGACTAACTTACATTCTTTAACATTTTGAGAAGTGAGAGGCAAGGGAACTCACTGTAATAAAGCACCCCGAATTACCGAAATGATAATTATGGAGCTTCAAATCGTACTACATATAAGCTCTTCGTGGTAGGCTCTGGAAACTACAGAAATTGTAGGCAAACTACAGGCGTTTTTATTAGAAAATCTTATTTGTTTTTAATATTATAGAATTTTGAATTTTTAGTGTTATATTCGTTATCAGCGACCTCAAAAACCCTTAATTATCAAGTTTCAGAAAAATCGGATGAAATCTTGAATTTTGGCCAGTTTTTGGGTGTTCCTGGCCCACTGTGCAGTGCACAGAGCACACGAACAATATCCTCCTAATCCATTACACCTCTCTTTGTTTTATTCTTGCAACTTCTCAATAACTTCCACTTCTGCGTCTCGTAAAAATAGAGAAGAAGAATGCAAGCAAATATTCGCAAGGAAGTCGGAGGCATCGATGAAATATCGTCTGTTCCCTCACGGTGAGAGTTCTTCTCGCAACTATGTATCTCGTATTATTTCACAGAAATAAACCACCTTTGTACAACAAGTGCAAGAGAAAGAGCTGCAGAGGAAAAGAATAAAAAAAAATAAGCAAAAGAAAAGAAAGAGAAAGAAGAAACTGGAAGAAAAAGGAGCTTTCTCGATTAAACGAACGGGGCGTAGCCGACTTTCGGAATTCTTTCCCGTAACTTTGACGTTTCCTAATCTCTTTAAAGCGTCGTGGCCCCGGCGCACAATGAAGCGTTTAATGAACGTTTAAATATACACGGGCGAAGCGAGACGCGGTGATTAGCATCGAGAACGAATTCAGCGTCTTAATTAGGTCCGCCTTGTCGCCGGTGTCGTTCTCATTGTCGGGGATCTCGCTCTCTTCGAGAAGAACGAGGCGTAAAAACCGGCTGGACACGTTGTTCCTCTCTCTTACACTTACTCACTTCTCTCTCTCTCTCTCTTCAATTTTCTTCTATATTTTCTCTTTTTCTCGAGTCCTTGTCACTCTTTCTCTCTCCCCTCTCTCTCACTCACTTCTCCCTGTCTCTCCAAATTCCTTCTTTATTCACCCTTTTCCTCGAGTCCTTGTCTCTCTCTCTTCTCTCTCCTTTCACTCACTCACTTCTCTCTCTTTCTCTCTCTCACTCTTCAATTTTCTTCTTCATTCTCTCTTTTCTTGGACTCCGTGTTCCATTCTTTTTTCCCCCGCTGCATCTCCTTGTTCGCACAGAAGCGACACACTCTCTTCGCCACGGCCAGATCGCATTTTGTATCAATCAACCGGCGACGTGAAAAATGATTTGGACGGTGGCACACGCGACGCTTTAAACAGTGATTCATAGGACGGCGAGCGTCGAAGAATGCCGGGCGTTGGAAAAGAAAAAGGGAAACACGCCCCTACCCTTTAGCCTCGATACGAACGAACGACCTTTCGATATCGGTCAGTCGAGACATGAACACGACGTCTGATATCAGCTGAGAGTGTTTTGTCGCTGTCGTGAAAATCTGACACGTGGTCCTCTTGTGAAAAGCATCGCGGGTTCGATGTTGGCTGGTGTTCATCGAAAATTTGATGTCGTACTTTGTAAATACCTACATCTAACGAGATATGCTTCTTTCTTATATTTTTTAAATCTTGGATTTAATCGGTTTTAGAAAGTAAGAGGACGTGAATAATTTAGTTAACAATAAGTTAAACATTATGTCAGAAAGTACTCTGACTCGGAGTAGGGTGGGCGTGAAATTAATTGAACGTGTCTACGTTTTTACAATAGTATATGTTACACAAGAATTATATCCGCGTTATCTGAGCGTCGTTCGCAAAAAGTGTGCTTCGAGGGTCTCGTGAAAAGTGAGGACGCGTCGTCCTGCCGATCTCTGTCCACCCGTACGCGAACAGACTCAGGGAAAGACCCAAAGGGGCGAGTCCTCGCTTCACTGCCTCGATACGAACGAACGACCTTTCGATATCGGTCAGTCGAGACATGAACACGACGTCTGATATCAGCTGAGAGTGTTTTGTCGCTGTCGTGAAAATCTGACACGTGGTCCTCTTGTGAAAAGCATCGCGGGTTCGATGTTGGCTGGTGTTCATCGAAAATTTGATGTCGTACTTTGTAAATACCTACATCTAACGAGATATGCTTCTTTCTTATATTTTTTAAATCTTGGATTTAATCGGTTTTAGAAAGTAAGAGGACGTGAATAATTTAGTTAACAATAAGTTAAACATTATGTCAGAAAGTACTCTGACTCGGAGTAGGGTGGGCGTGAAATTAATTGAACGTGTCTACGTTTTTACAATAGTATATGTTACACAAGAATTATATCCGCGTTATCTGAGCGTCGTTTGCAAAAGTGTGCTTCGAGGGTCTCGTGAAAAGTGAGGACGCGTCGTCCTGCCGATCCCTGTCCACCCGTACGCGAACAGACTCAGGGAAAGACCCAAAGGGGCGAGTCCTCGCTTCACCGTCTTCGGGATGGATTTTCTCACAGTTACATCTATTATTTATTAATGTGTGTTGAAAATTAAATTGGGAAATTTAAAGGGATTGTTTAAAGAGTTATATAGGGTGGTTCGATATTCATGGTACAAATGGGGTTAGGGAGACTCTATGGTTAGAAATAAGACCAAAATCAGGAATAATAAAATGACATGGGAGGTTTCGTTTTCGAGAAAAATGCATTTGAAAATCAATCCAGTACGCGTACACTACGCGTTTCACTACAGATCACTGTTGTAACCATTTTTTCACACCATAGAACTTCAGGGCTTATTTACTATCAATACTTACCTCTTAACGCGTTCTTAAGATACGCAAAGGGTACATTAAACGTAATAAATGACGATAATAAAATAACCATTGTATTCTTATGGGGAAACGTGACAAGAATAGTTTATTCTGAAAATATTATATCATAAGCCTTAATCATTTAAAACAACGAATTATAAAAATCTAGGATAAAATCTAATTCGAAAAATACAACTTTGCATACGAGAGAAATGTCAACATTTTAAACAATACCTTACCTAACAATTGTAAACCAAGATAATCAAGCTCAATTAAGAATACAATGGTTATTCAATGGTTAGTCACTGTCCGGTCGCGCATCCGACCGATCAGAACCATCAATTCATATACTAGTCGACATTCAATTCAAAGACCATTTCATTCTCGTAATTTTTAATTCGTTGTAGTAATAGTTCCAGTGGGAGAGGGTGGTATGTTGCGACCTCAGGGTCTCAACGAAGCCTCGGTTTGGCGTATTATCGCAATAAAAAGTGTTAATCAGATTTGGACACCAGACCGAAGTTCCGACGTTCAGCGGCCCACCATACATATACCCCCTGTGGACGATCCAGCACCCTGTCGAACAGTACATTTTCTAGAAGAACCGAAAAACACTTGCAGCCATAAAAATTTCCGTTTGTTAGTAACAAATTCGATTCCCCCAAAAAGAACAGTTTCAGTCGATCAATCAGACAACACACCACACTTTTCCACCTTCTCACCAGTCGAGGTGTGACTATCGATACTATTATCGATAAATATTGATAATATCGTTATTGTATAATATTGACAAGAGTCAGTAAGTTTGGATTCTACAAGTGACAGTATAGATGGTCCTACGCCTAGGTCTGCACCATTGTTACGCGCATGTTATATCGCTCGCAGTCAGTCAAGCGTGTAAAGCTACACCAGTCGGTTTCCTTTACGAGATTACACGGCTCGACAAATCATAATAGAAAAATATAATTTCTTTAATTTTACTTTTTTT
>NW_017100294.1:213890-214582 GCF_001263275.1 Habropoda laboriosa | reverse complement strand
CGACCCTACATTTTTTTTTTTACGTGGAGGTAGGCCGACTCTTTGTGATAAACAATTGGCAAGCAAACGGTGGCTCGCTAAAGCGATATATTATGAAATTAAATTAATCACTCAATAAGTTTTAACGTTAGATTGTTTCCTCGATATGGCCATGGTGGTCATCAGTGACTGGAGTACCTCAAATGTTTAGAATAATTAAAATAAAATAAATGTTGTTAACTAAAAATTTTGAACGGCATAGCTAGCTAGACATTATTTTCAATTGAAAAAAAAAAAATTATAAAGCATAATACTATAACCCTATCCTTAAAATGTATTTTCTTGTGGCCGCCTGACAGCAACCTGTAAATCTGGCGCGACAGTGAACGTGTTAATAAGTAAATGTTGTTCAAATTATATCGTGTTTGATATCATTTTCATCAGAAAAATCTCACCAACATGTTAAAAAAAATTCTGGCGTGACAGTGAACGTGTTGATAAGTAAATGTTGTTCAAATTATGTCGTGTTTTATATCATTTACATTAGAAAAATCTCATCAATATGTTAAGAAAAAGTTCGGGATAAAAGAACGTAAAAATAAAAAAGTTGATATTTAAATCGTTTGGTTGCCTCGACTTACGTTTGATGCTTATCTTTTATTCGCTGTCCTTGTCTACGTTCGGCAAACTACAAAGGCGGGCGCGAGGCTCGA
>NW_017100294.1:208113-213601 GCF_001263275.1 Habropoda laboriosa | reverse complement strand
TACTGTAATTTAGTACACAAATTCTTTCAGAACAAGATTACGGTCAAAATACACTAATATATTGTCTGCAATAAGTTCAAATGAAAATAAGTAGATTTTGAATGATTTTATTTCGATTAATGTGTTGCAGTCTGCCTCAGTCGTTTCTATTCGCCTTAACGATATTTTAACGACATTATCGATATACCGAAATATTGAGAACATTTCGATATTGTCGACATTTATCGATAACTTTATCGATAGTCGCACGTCTACTTCTACATTCTATTTGAGTCAAGTTCGGTGACTTCTCTCTCTATTCGTCTTAACGATATTATCGATATATCGTTAAGAATTAATAGGATATCGATAACATATTGATAATAGATAGTCCCATCTCTACTCACCACAACCACTAATCAGGAAACACCTACAGCTTATACAGGGTGTCTCAGCTGATTTTGACATCTTGATTTTCTCGCTATTATTACTCATAGCGGAAAATGTTTCAGATGAAATTTAAACGGTGTCGAAGGGGGCATATTCTGGTGTTATTAATTCTTTCATGAGTTGAAAAGTTTCACTTTCATCTGAAACATTTTTCGCTGTGTCTAATAATAGTGAGAAAATCAAGATGCCAAAATCAGCTGAGACACCCTGTACATAGGGGAGACCGGGGCTAGTTGTCCTAAGGGGTAGGTAGACTAATTGTTAGTAACATTGCACCGACGTGTGTTATACCGCGGAAAAATTGATTGTAGAAGCAAGTCACTTCTACAATGCCATTTATCCTTTTTCGATGCCTTGATCGCACGTTGTTTGAGTTTTATCAGCGTTTATCGAAAAATTGGCTACCTAAGTAAATATTTTTTCTTCGAGATTTGATGTTCTCACGCTCTATATAGTTATAATAGAATAAATGTTAAAGGAATATTTTAAAGTTTGTTTATTAGACGACCTATTGAAACAGTTTTCTTTAAATACATAAATAATTTAGCCCTAGTCACTGATACGTGACTAGGTGCTTGTTTATAAACACAAGATTCCCTGACGCAGACGCTATTAAAATGGATAACAGAGTGGCATGATCGATTCACACAGTGAAAACATTTGAAAACACAATCCTATCTCTTTTCATTTTAAAGATATAACCTTCGAAACAACTTATCTCCGTAACTTTTAGCCCCAGTCTCCTCTAAACAATTCTAAGGTGAAGAGTTTCGACAGTAAATCAAGAATGTCATAAGAATTTTGCCTCGATTCAAAATATTCCTCTTGTGCTTCGAATTCTATTTTTTTTTCACGATATTCGTCTGAACGAAAATTTTCTAGCTCAGTGGTGACCATTTCTCGGTCTTAATTCCTCTATCTGCGATCGTGCCCGAAAGTTTCTGCCTGTCTGATTATCTCCTTGTCGATGGCGTATTCCAGATTTCGTACGGAAGCAACTTCTCTCGCACGATCTCGAAATTGCTTGTGAAGCGTTGATTTCGTGTTCAGTCGAGATTGTGTAAATAACTAGCGACGAAGACGCGGCGAACTTTTCCACTTTGCATTCTTATTACCGGCTGACTGCGGCAGTCCTGTACATTTCACTCTTCTCGTTACGGGACTACATTTTGCAAAACGACAAATCCAAACAGATATCTGAGAAAAATGTATACATAAGAATAGCGTTGAAATGAACGAGTCGAAGCTAACTTTCAACCCTTTCTTTCTATTAATTCGTGTAATACGAAATGTCGGATCTCTAATCGTTCGCGAGTTGATCAATCTTTGTAGAATAGATGGAGAAATAATTGTTAATGTGAAAGTGTTAATGTTGCATATTTGGAATAGTGCGTAAAAGAGAGAAAGAGAAAGAGAGATAGAGAGAGAACAACGAATGGTAGAAGAAAAGGCGAAGAAAATGCATGTTGGGCAAATTCAGAGGAAAGCGTCAGCGACAATTGTGAATCTGCGTATTACGTGTTAATTATAGCAAGTTTATTTTTTTTTAACCCTCATTCGTTCCTCAGAAATAGTTACGCAAGAGATCCTCGGGTGAGATTTCACCCATTGTCGCTCTATGTGTATTTTGCTCAATGCTGTAAGTAATCTTCTACACTATGTTTCATTGAAAGTTACTTAAAGTGAATTTCAAGTATATACACGAAATTGTAACACATTCAGAAAGAAATCAAACATGGTACGGCATCTGGAAAGAGGCTATGGGTGAATGTTCACCTTAATTGAATGCTTAAGGTCACATGCACCTTCTTAGGTTATTAGTGACAAAGATTTATTTGCAACGGTGGCACACATATGTGAGTTTTACATATGACGATAAAGTTCAATATCTTTCAGGAAGTTTAAAACTCTTATACATGAATTCTCTTCTTGTAGGATGCTTGCTGAGCTCGATGTATTATATTGAGTTCTTCTAACACTGGCCTATGAATAGAGAAAGTTCAATAGAGATTTGTATGTTGCATACATCGCAGATCGTTGGGTTTGATTTGGTGACGAGGAAGAAATGCGTTAGGTTAGCGTGGCCTATTCTTAATCTAGTTTGGAATTGATGTGGTGTAAAATAATTTACTCGGATGTTGTGTAACCAAAGAATATATATTTATTTAAATCAAATAACACTTAAACTAATTTTACGTGTGAATGACACGACGTGTGTAGAAAGAAAGTCTACGACGAAAAGCCTTGTGTCTTTATGCTCGTTTAAATAGCCCTCTTTTCCCTGAGAATGTCCCAGGGAGTGGGGGCGCGGGCCCACATTGCCAAAGCAGTACTCCTGTCCTCGAGGCAGTCGCCACACTAGTGCTCCGTGGCATGCCCACGGGATCTTGGCCTTCCCTTTGTCACGATTACGGGTGGCTTGAAATTTGTACAAGGACAACCTCCGAAGTGCAAATTGCAAGCACGTTTATGACACGCAAGCCAGTAAAGTCGTTTTTGAGAGTCGCTTTATTTTTATCCTGCAATTGTATTTCTTCGAGTTTCTTCGTCCTCAACGACTAATTGCATGTGCCATAAACGTGAATTTCCAAAGGGTCATCGAGACCGGGCCCAGTGACCGTCGACCAGGTCAGGCCGCAGGATCCAAGCCTGGCGGAAATTCCACCACGCTGCCAAATTACCCACATAGCGTGTTCCACTTCCACTGACATCACCTCTCCTGCCCGGAATAGGTGGGTGTCGGTGGATCTATCACCTGATTGGCAAAAAATAGTTACCAATTAGGTGACAAGACCGGCTCACGAGTTTCCCTCGACTAGGAAGTTCGTGAGAGAGTCAGTTCACCACCAGACATCAAAGAGAAACATCGTAATCTCTAGTTCAACGCACATCATCCGCACCGCTAATCCATCATTCAACTGCTTCATTAAAATAGTATACCACGAATTATTTCATTCACGTTTAAACTTCATTATCACACCCCTAATATCCTTATAACCTTAAACGGTCGTAAGGACGTACGCGAGTATAGACAGACGCGTATTCTCGTCAGAAACACTAGTTAATACAATATTACTTGCCCTTTTCGGTCCATAAAAACTGCTGGATTGGTATTATTTATGTTGTCACGAACTTTATGCAGAGCAATAGGTCCTGAATTTTTCCAATCTTGATTCCGTAGTTCTGTTGTGGCTTTGATGAGGTATTTTTTGAAGATCCTTGGGAAATACAGGTATAAATGGAGTATGTTTCGTACTAATACTTGCCTGTTTTGCTGTATAGCAAGTTTTGTTTCACATCTAGTCACATATTTAGAATATACTTATTTCTTCAATTTATCACATTTTTCTCTGAAAAGTCTTGCGCAACTTGCAATGCACAGTGATCTCAAACTTTCCACCAGCAGTGTACAGGAGAGGGTACAAATACAGGAAAACAATTTTAGTTTTTGATATCGAGGACGATTTAGCATTGTTTCACTGTGTAAGATTGCCGACATGCAAACTAGCGAGAACTACTATCTACCGATGCCTCATAAAAATCGGTAATTATCACTTGATGATGTTCCCTTGTTAGCCAGAAAGTCGTGTTAAATTGGACGAAACTCATGGTTGTCCGAGAAAATGTCCACGATGCACGAGGTCACGATGCACAGAGAGAGTGTGGACGAGCCGTGGTTTGATCGCGTGCCTGTTCGCGTTCCAGGACTCGTCAGACTTTTAAATCGGCCGTACGAAATGGCAGAGGAGGTTCGATTTAAACCGGGCTGCCTCTGCATAAAATCGTTTCCCGTTATTTCCCTGGATTTATGGACAGGCCGGTCTCGTAACACCGCGCCACCAGTTAACAATCGATGTTTCTGTTTAGCGTGTAAACATCGCGATAACGTTCTACCCTTCTCCGTTGACAATTTAATAAATACCCGAATGGAGTACGAAACGGTCGAATCTGTCGAATAATTCGTCAGGGAAATGCGATTCTAACACGGGTATTCCACGATTTTAAACCGTTTTCGGGGGCTTTTAATTCGGTCACGGCGAGAGGTTACAAAAAGATGTACTTGATGGCCGCGTTTGCCACCTGGCTTTCGGCGAAATTTTTCGGCGGAAAAGCTCGCGCGGACAGGTAAATGCACGGACACGGCGCAGTTTACATATCCCCGCCCGTAAATCCTGTCTGTCTTTCGGGGAATTTACATTCCATCGGTGTGCCCTAGCAGTCGTAAAATTCCCCTGGAACAGGTGTACACGCGTTACCTCAATATTAAGCTCCCCTTTTTGCACTTTTAAAAGTGTGCTTTTGTCGCATTTGTAAGTTGCTCTCGCGGACAAATAATTGTGCACGATGAAGGAAGAGAGGTGTTGATGAAAGGTAGTGTTTGGTAAAATCTTACCGTGAATTCTATTATATACAGGGTGGGCTACGTAAAACAGTGCCGCCCTTATCTTATCTTCTATAATAATGGTCGTACGAGAAAATTTTTATACGTAATTTAAATAGTTTGAAAGGGCGAAGATGGAAGAAAAGTATGTTTTCTCGAAGAAGTGGCAAGAAATTGAAGGTTTCACGTGAGATTAAAAATTTTAGAGTCCTAGGCCACTGTAAGCTTGTATTATTGTGTATGTTTAAATGCACATCACAGTCTGAAAAAAAATTTGTACATTCGTGTAGAAAGAACGTATCTATTTAAAAAACTGAACGTCAGCTTCGTTTCTGGAAAAATATTGCAAAAATAAAAAATTGGTGCGCGCTATCATGTTGTCTATAAAAAGCATTAAAACTTTTTCCTCTTTCACTTTTTTTCAAATATTTATCATTTGCGAGAAAAACGCTGATCCAGTATACTGCAAACATCCTGTATACATATTTCTTGTTTTCTTATTGTTTTTGTCTGGTTTTTATCGTTTTTACATAAGCGAGTTAGGATACAACAGTCTACGACTGTTCCTTGCTCTTACGTGTTAATAACATGCTAGTCATTGTACTCTTTGCGCTCATTTTTTTTGTACTAAAGACGTTAAATAAATAAATAAAAAATTTTATCTATTTGCATATTGTT
>NW_017100294.1:185781-208032 GCF_001263275.1 Habropoda laboriosa | reverse complement strand
AATATTCCAAGCAGAAATGAAATTTCTTCATCTTTAAAATTTATTGAAATTTATTTATTTGCCTACTTTTTCCTGCCGACGAAAGATTTCAGAATATCGTTAAACGTCTCGTTTAATTTTCAGTTGATATTAAATTCTTGAAACTCCGTAGAATCCGAACAGCAGTGAAATTTGTTTGTCGCAAAAATTCGAACACGTATTTCTCTCTCGACTATGTATTTTCTATCCCGAAGTTTCATTTAAAATCTCCGGTAATTTATTCGATTTTCATCTCGATCTGGCACATATTGCTTTTACACATGGCTGAATTCTAATGATATTTTCCAGCCGAAAGACTATGGAATCCGTCGAAAGGATCAATTTGCTCGCCTTAAAGGGACGTGCGAGTATTGTAGAAACTCGTACGCGTCGAACATAATGCAAAATCAAATTGGTCAATCATGATCCTTGCGTAGTCTGCATAATTTACTCATGGGCTGGTCGATTTGTTGATTCGATTATTCGTATTGCATTGTACTGGGATGCACACGCACCGTACGTCAATTTGGAGCCAATGCACTACGTTCATGTAACACGATTCTCTTACACCACTGATTTATATATAAACACGATGTACATACCTTACACAAAGGCTGTCGTGTGAACTATTATACGAACGTTGTTGCATTCTGATCTTTGTTAGTTACACGTCCCTTGTCTCCATCTAATCATTTTTTAAAATTTTGATATAAATTCAGAAAGAAGGAGAAGTAAAAATTGATTGAAAAGCTGTTAGGAGTTAATACAGTTAATACAGTAACGTTCTTCTGATGAAAATGAGTCCAATCATGCCACAAATCGAACTAATCATAACAGTAATCAGTTTAAAAAGCACCCTTAACCGATTAGTGGCGTAGACGAATGACATTTGTAGGGAGGATACATTATGTTTCTTGAAAAATAATGTATTCAACACTAGAGTTACCGACCGGGTCAAAATGACCCATTAGCATCTTTCGAAAAAATGTGAATGTTCAATACTGGTAAGTATTATCGTTTGTAACTTTCCGAATTTATTTTCTACATGTATGCTTCTATTTGTATCGACATGAATCGCATTTTTTAATCACGGTTTACTTATGTAAAAATTCACTTTTGGAAAGTCGGTAATGGGTCATTTTGACTCGGCTGGTAATTCTAGTGTTGATGAATATAATTTCCGTACGATTCTGCACATTAACTATTTAGTTTCATTATTCCAAATTTATAAAAATCATTAGTCTTTGAATGAAAAAATTCTTTGTACGCTGTTTTTACAGTGTCTTCGTTTAAGGATAATTTATTTGTTAAAACATTGTTCAGATGCTTGAAGAAATAGTAGAAAATTTCGTGTTCTTTACAATTTTTCTTACAATGTTAGCTTACTTATTTACTTAGTCACGCCAGACAGTGAACGTGTTAATAAGTAAATGTTGTTCAAATTATATCGTGTTTGATATCATTTTCATCAGAAAAATCTCACCAACATGTTAAAAAAAATTTCAGATGAAAAAAAGTAAAATTAAAGAAATTATATTTTTCTATTATGAATTGTCAAGCCGTGAAATCTCGTAAAAGAAACCGAGTGGTGACTGACAGTGAGCGAGATAACATAGGCGCAGCAATGACGCAGACCTAGGCGTAGGACCATCTATACTGACACTTGTAGAATCCAAACTGACTGACACTTGTAGAGAATTTACTGTATATAGTTGAAAATATACACATTTATACACAATTCCTTCTTGAAACCCGTGTACGATAGAAATTTTGCTGTGGGTCACAAAATGACCCTGCATTCGTCTCCCGTGTCCGTCTAAAACCACTCGCCTTCCCAGAGTTAATACAGTTAATACAGTAACGTTCTTCTGATGAAAATGAGTCCAATCATGCCACAAATCGGACTAATCATAACAATAATCAGTTTAAAAAGCACCCTTAACCGATTAGTGGCGTAGACGAATGACATTTGTAGGGAACAGTTGTGGTCAGGGCTACGCGTGTCAAACTACATATGTATAGGATGCGACGAGCCATCAGATGCCGGAATATCGGAATTCTACTGTATTTCAATCATTGTACAGGGTACAAAAGAACGATATTCCGTAGTTCGCAATGGTGATTCTGCACTCCTAGATCGGTCAAAAGCAAATTTTGCAGAGCAAATTTCAATTGAATCGTTTCAGAGATCGTATAAGTTTTCCGTTCACAAATGAACAAATTTTTAGCTTGATTAGACATTGTATACCAAATAGAATGCTTTCGTCGTAACAAACATACATTAGAGAAACTGAGACACTCCGTTTGATGAGAAGAAGATGAAATCGATTCACAAGAGTCACTAAATTGTGATCGAGCAAGAATACAGCGTATAAAAAAATTATGTGTCTGTTCGCATTAGTACTTCTACACTCCAAGATCGGTGAAAGTTAATCTTAATTTTGAAATTCAAGGTACATTTTTTAAAATAAATCTTCACCGCTTTAGGAATGTAGAATCACCTTTGCGAACTGTGATATATAATTCTTGTAGACACTGTACAGTGATCGAAATAGTATCCATTTGATGAACTAGCGTAATGTTATAAAGTGTTTAATACAAAATTCAATATCTCTGACACACATTGACCGAGACTCTTTCGTTTCTTTAGACGAGTTTCACTATTATACTATAGTTTGTACACTTTGCGCCTCTATTTTTGAAACGCTCTGTACACACTCGCGTAAAAACATTGTTAAAAGGCTCTTTTTAAAGAGCGTGTACACGTTCGTTTAAGCGTACGCGTGTTGAAACGTTTTCCAGCTTGTCAGTGGGTTGAAATGATGTATGATAATGAGTTTAACATTCGCTCGGTTCGCCGATACGACGCGCGAAGAGGACAGGGCTCGTAGGCAAATTTCTCGAGCGAACTGGAAATTCGGTTATCCAACGAGGAACGATCCTTGTGTGCGCGACAGGCAAAGTTTCGAGCGGAGTCGCTGGAAGCGGTGTCATGGATATACGTATAACGTGTTTCGTTCGCGGTACACGCGTGTCGAGATCTGTCCCGGAAGTTTTAAAATCGATCCCCGGCGTGTGCGTCTCGTAAATCAGATTTATGGCAGAAAAGGTGAGAAGGATTCTTTGGGCCTTGGTTAACCCTTGTTTGTAATAAGGAAATTTGGGTCAAATTTGACCCAACATTGTATATTTACAAGAAATGACTATAGAAAAGTAAAACTCAGTTCATTTCATTATGACAACTTAATATTGTGATGATTTATTAAATTTGTACAATATAATTTTAATATTATATTGGAATTACACGAAATACCTTCGAGATATTGCATGAGTAAACTATAATATAGAGTTGTCTCTTGATTTATAATATCTAGAATTATTACTTCACCTAAAGGAAGGCTGTTTAAATTTTCTTCGTAACCACAGCTTTCTTTGCCTATTTCCATTTCTATTGCATAATCTCCTTCTACATTAGTCACATTGTCAAAAATATCTTCACCGTACTATAAGTTTAAGGTGTTGCAAATTTATACTGTTTATTGCCACTCCATCCTAGAAAATCAAATTATATTTTCAAGCTGTTTGGAATGTAAAGAATTATGCTGCGTTCACGCTGACCAGAACGGTTTGCGAGCAGAACACAAGCAGTTGCAGGGTTGAGCTTGCGAACAGGCCCTTTGATGTGTGGATTTGGTTTTTCGAATGTGTTGTGAATGATGGCGTGAATGTCGTGTGTTTGTTTTGTATATAGGTGGGCATTCTGGGAGTCGGTGTGATCTATGGCTGATGCTCGAAAAGGCTTGAGATTGGCGAAGCGGGGAGTTAGTCAGTTGGAATGGGAGAGTAAACAGTAGAGCAGCGTGGTTGATGGAAACAATAAGAGAGTGAGAATAAGTGAGATATAATAAGTGTCGGCTCCCACAATGTTCGTGAAGCCTGATTATTTAGCAAATAATTCTTTATTTGCATCACAGTTTTTTATGTAGCAAGAATACAATATAACTAAGTTCTTAAATGTTAAATATGTGCGAGTCCAATGTCCTGAGGTTCAAAGTTCGTGTAATCGTTCGTACAAGAGTTCAGAGTTCTATTTCACCATCACCAATTTCTTCTCGCAACAATGTCACGTTTTTTTTCTGTCACCGTCTTTTATACGTTCTTGTCCGTCCATTTGGGTCCCTTGACGGGGGTGAGATTTGGGTGGGAGGCCAAGACTCCCAATTAAGTTAGGGCCTTGGTCGACGCCCGACGCCAACCGCTCACCCTTAGGGAAGGTGTGTTCTGGGTGAGGTACGCGTCACCTGAGCTTATGGGAGAAACCCAGGGTAACGTCAATTGCTATTGAGATGCACGAAGAAACTCCAAATTCTCCGCTTTTATGAGCGGTTTGGAGCCCTCCTGGCAATAAGGAATAACTAGCAAACGAAACATTAAACGCGTATTCAAACGTTAATCTAAAAAATAGCAGAGTCGCGTCCGTATCGTGAACCTGGTCTAAACTTAAGTATCGTTAACAATAAGAGAGCATTATTCAGCTAATCAATATTCCCATTAATGCATTGTTATCTTCGTTGTGCAATTGTCTTTATTGAATACATATGTGTTAAAAAACTCCGACCACGTGTTATTTACCCACATGATGTACCTCCTCTTGAGAGAAAAAATTCGCTGCCCGCAAAAGTGTCCGTACTACCACCGAACACAGTGTGGACCAGGCATAACGTATCGCGCCAGTCTTCAGAAGACTCGAACTGAGCTCGTGATGGTTATACAGTGGGTGATCGAATTATTAGAGCCACCTGTGGGAAATTGACGGTTTCACATTATAACGATTAATTTTCAGATGAAAACCTAGTTATACTGAATTCTTATTATTTTTTTTTTTATGAAGCGTTGATGTTTACAAATTGCAGTTATACACTTGGCGACACTTTAGGCAATATTATCTGCCATATGGGCGTTATTTTGTATCGGTACTGCAAATCGCCACTTGAGAACCACGCGTTACAGTTTTGCTGGTTTATAGATCTTGGTTTTTGCTACTTATAACGCATAGTAAATTACTTAAAATGTATGGAAAAAAGAATCAAGGCTGCAATTGCAGGAAAAGGTAGCGCTACCGAATACTGACTTTATTGTTACTTCTTCACTGTATTTTTTACAGCTGCATAAGCTAAGTTTAACTGTTTCGTGTATCTTTAGTGAACAATCGTCAATTAAAAATTATCTAGCGTGAAAACCTTGATATTGTGATTTTTTTTCTACACGAAAACAAAAACCATATTTTTCGTATTGCGGCTTTAACAATTTGATCACCCACTGTATTTCGGAAAACAAAAGAATACGCAATAGAAGAAGCATAACAAAAGATCATCGAAGCCACTTACAACATGGATTAGATCAAATGAACCCATAAATTCCATAAGTGTGCATGAAAAATATAGTTAATTCTTCTTAAAAGATCGTATAAATTTTGCGCTTTTTCGTAAAGATTATTATTGTTTAATGGATATTTAAGGATATGAAAAAGTTTCAGTCCATATGATACATTTAATAACACAGGAAAAAGAATTTGACTTGATGTTTCACGTCACATTACAAGAAATAAGCTTGTGTGTGGAAAAAATGGAGAAGAAACGTATCTGTTCATTAATTTTAGAATAAATAAATTTCATTTTACTAAATTCATAGGAATTATATATTTATTTTACGCATCTTTGGAAGTGACGTGGTGTAAAGTCATTACTCGGGCAAGTTGTTTAATAAAAATATATTTATTTGAATCCAATAACGCTTAACCTAATTTTGAAGTGTAGGCGACGCGAGTCTACGACAAAAGGTCTCGTGCCTTTTTCGGGGCTCCCTTAAGTAGCCCCTTTTCCCTGGGAAAGTCCCAGGAAGTGAGGTCGCGGGCCTGCATTGCCGAGGCAATACTCTTGTCCTCGAGGACGAAGAAACTCGGAGATGTTTGGAAAAACATCTCTCGATTCTTCGCCTCGACGGCCAAGAGTCGCCGGCCTAAGTGCGTGGCCCCCCGTGGCGGTCGCCACACATCCATTTCGTAGCAAAGATGTTATTTAATTAATGATTAAATTTCCATTTTGTGCATTTAATAGGAATATTCTATTTATTTTGTTTACGTTATTAATTAGTACATGGATTTCCCAGTGCATTTTATGCTGTTACAGAGTTTTTATGGTCATTACATGATTTGTTTTATTAAAAATAACGATTATCAACTGTCGAATCGTTCACATTTTACTGCACAAGCTCGTCAAGTTTCTTTCGCCGATCAGAATTTTTATCCGAGAAAATTCTTTTGCGACGTGTACACGAACAAAGTTTAATTAGACAGTTAACGTGTTAATTGATTAATCTAATAATCGAAGGGAACGAATTAACTCGTTGTTCGAATGACGAACGTTTATTCGGAAACTCTCCATTTTTAAATGTACTTGCGTATGCAAAAATCACGCAAAGTAACTTGTTCAAATTGTTGCCAACTTTTAATGAGAAAAAAATTCAATTAACGAGATAATTAATTTTCTGAGCTGAGTAATTTTTTTCGTTACTGTTATTTCTCAGCGTGCATTATTCCCGCGTGAGATTGATCAGATTAACAATTCATTTCAATAGAGGGAGGAGACTGTTTTGTCTCCTACAAACGCGATTAATGTTTCATCAGATAGGACCTATTTTGACCCGTTACATCGCGATTTTCCTTTCGCGTTCTAATAAAACTGCCGCGCCCCGAGACACGGCCGATAAAAAATGCATGCTGAATCGCGGAGCAAATTGCAGGGGACGAAACGCTGTTTCCTCTGGCGCGAGACAAGTGTGACCGCTAAAGAATTGCTTCTTTGTGGGAAAAAAGGGGGATTAAAAATGCGGATTAGTTTTCGTGCAGGGTAGTTTTCCATGTACACGGTTTCATATAATATTTCACCGTGTTTTGTTTTTCTTTATCGTACCAGCTTATTCTCTTTTAACTGTACTCGTTGTCTGTAGCAGTGTTATATTACTTTGCTATTTGCTAGATTTAATATTCAAGTGGTATATTCAATTTTGTATTATTGCTTATTAATAGTTCATATTAGAGGGCTGTATTAAAATTTATTTTGCTTCTATTCAGTGTAAAATTGAAAATAGCGCTCTTCTTCCTGGAAGTCTGAGGGAATATTGACTTTGAATATTAGAAGCTCTCTGATGTTCTTAACACACGGAATATTTAAAGCTGTGAAATTATTCAAATTTCTCATTTGTATAAATTTATAGAAATTCAATACACTTCCACACTTCTTTCGTCCATAATATAATTAATATCTCCAACTTTGACATATCAAGGGTCGAATAAGAATTTCCCTAAATCGACTTTTCCTAAGCTGTCGAAAGAAAAACACTCCATATTTCACGCTTCGATTTATTTCTGCTACTGAGGTAATACACTTGTAACCACATCTTCTACTGTAAATTTATAATTGATATTATGCAGGGCATGCTATGCATCTGGGACAAGCTGTATTTTTGGCATGGCTAGAGATGGAAGAAAATGTTGCGAGGTAAAATTAGACGGTTTAGAATTGAGCATATTTTCGAGGTGTGAACATTTATTTATTTTTACGAATCTTAAATAGACCCTTATGCTTCCGTATAAACGACGCAATTCTTTGCCCCCTACAGACAACTATTAAACGATCGTAAAATTTCTTTGTGTATACATCAGAGAATCAATCTTTTCGTCGGATTTCTAGCTAAATACATTAAACTACGTTTCTCAGTAACTTTAAAAAAATAATGGCATTATTAATTAACGGTTGAACGACCTTTAATGATAGCATGCTGAAATCGCCGCAACAGCGGCTATCACACGACGATAAGAAAAGTATTTTCCCTTCTATATCACCCTCTATAAGAGTGTCCCCTTCTACATCATGCAAGTTTGGTATACATTTTCCCATATCATTATAAGTAACAGCATTCCAGGTGGACAAAGTTTTTGCCCCACCCTGTATGATCCAGTTTCTTCGTTAAGACATTTACATCTCAAAATTATTAGTTTAACCCTAGTACATTCCTTCGTTCGACTATACACTTGAGGTCCTTTTTTCACCCAAAGACCCTATGTGAAACAATTTTTGTTATCAGCACGCCATATGAAGCTAGACAACAAACTTTTAATATAATGTTAAGGGAACATGAACTTGCAGACAGCAAAAATTATTTAAAAAAATAAGAAGACGTGGGTCAAAAAAGACCCGAGCATCGCACTGGGGTTAAAAGTTGTTTCAGTTTTAAGTTTCCTCGGTTATTCCTTCTTACATTTACGGTCAAGGACAGAAATATGCGGGCACCCTTCAGAATAGATTAACTTTTTTCAAATTGGGCCTAACGACTTGAGTTTTTGTGAGAAGTTAGTCGGAATCGCGAAGAAAATAGCTAAGGTCGCTTTTTACAACTTTTTTACCTGTGCGTGTAATGAAAATTTGAAATATACGTTTTGCAAAGATTGTGAGAATCGCACTGTTTCACGACACTCGGCCTAGAACTGTAATAAATCTGAAGATTCTTACATCGTTCGATGGCTGCCGCTTGTTTCTCCATCAACCGATTTCGATAAGATTTTCAGCATGTGTATAATTGACATAGATCTACAAAACGTATTTTTTTTTAATTTTCATTACGAGCTCGGATAAAAACGTTGTAAAAAGCGACCTTCGCTATTTTCTTCGCGGTTCCCACAAATTGCACTTTTTTCAAAATATTTTTTACACGCCATGTAGTAAACTAATCCTTCTAACGTATTCAAAAAGCTCAAGTTATTCTGCTTTTAAGGGTGTCCACATATTTCTTTCCTTGACTATACATCTTCATATTCGCGGAACGAAGAAGTTAACAGAATTATATAAGTAATTTCACCTTATACTCCATTGAATCTTCCGGCATAGGATATAAATATTCGAATCTATTAGTCACGTTGCTCTGCGCGACACATTTGTTCTTTCAGCCCAGCAACCCTCAAATAGAACAGTCTCCGTAGATGGGTATCACCGAGTACTTAGAAGTGTGTCTCTGGTTCCTCTCTTTCTCGAGGAGTGTTTCCAGAAATCCTTCGTTCCTTTTGTCGCGAATATAATCCGAGAACACTATTGCACCGGTATCAGCGTGGCTGTAACGTGGCTCGGGATTATGCACAGTATCTCAAAGGCCGGACAGTTAACCCCTTCTTCCGTTTCCCTTCTTATTTCCCTTTCAGAACGACTCTCCAAGAGTCGACCCTATGGCACGTTTCTATTTTGCATTTCATTGCTCGCGAGTGTTAGTCGAATTCAAGGAAAACTGCATTCATTGTTCGCCATTTTCTTCCAGATTCTACGATCGTTCAATAGGGATTAAGATTTCAGTGAAGATTTTTCTTTGTAATTTTCCTTTCGCTTCTCGGGTATATCAGGTTGCTCGGGAAGTTCCGTCGGATTTCGTTGTATGAATTGAAATAACCATAACTCCGGCAAAAGTTGACATATTTATTCAAAATAAGAAATCATTACAATCGATACACCTTTGCCAACGTTTCGCTAATTTATTTATGCCATCTACAAAGAGACAAAGAAAATGAATAATTGGTTTCCGCACGAACTGTCCGATAATCAGCGAATGTTTTGTGTCTCCATTTGCTCTACCCATGTCCTGAGGAATATTAAAGACACTTTTATTGACAGAAAAGGATCTGAACAGTGGTTAGATCTTAACGAACCACCTAGACACTTTCCAAAACTTAAAACACACCCGAGAAAGATACACTACTATTTATTACTACTTATTATAGCGTTATATCTATTGGGTTGGCAACTAAGTTCCCGCCGTTTTTTAAAATTTTAACATTCCGCATGTCATTAAATGTTTTTAGCATAATGTTTTAAATCGTTCGAAAGAGGATGTTTTGTTCTACCGGAATCTTCTTTGTTCGAGTTAATTTCTGTTAATTTTCAGATCATTAAAGTGGAATGTCAAGTTGAGAGAAATGAGCATTTTCGACACCTCCTTCTTCTTGCTTTTAATCAAGGTTCTAAGGCCGCAAAAGCATGAAGAGGGTGCCATAGCTGAACGAACCGCTCGTGATTGGTATGCCAAATTCAAAAATGGAAATTTTGACCTTAAAGACGCACCTCGTTCTGGCCGTCCAGTTGAGTTCGATGAAGAGCGATTAAATCAACTTTTGCACGAAAATTCGCGTCAAACGGCAAGGGAACTGGCAGGGAAAATGGAATGCTCCCATACTGCTATAGAGAAGCATCTTCACTCGCTGGGAAAGGTTCAGAAGTGTGGAGCATGGGTTCCGCATGCTTTAAGTGACAACAACAAAAATCAACGAGCCACAATCTCCGTTGGTTGTCAAAATTTCCATTTGATTAAAAGCAAAAAGAAGGAGGTGTCGAAAATGCTCATTTTTCAACAGAAATTAACATAAATTAACTCGAACAAAGAAGATTCCGGTAGAACAAAACATCCTCTTTCGAACGATTTAAAACATTATGCCAAAAACATTTAATGACATGCGGAATGTTAAAATTTAAAAAAACGGCGGG
The DNA here is from genome assembly GCF_001263275.1 of Habropoda laboriosa. Lineage (NCBI taxonomy): Eukaryota > Metazoa > Arthropoda > Insecta > Hymenoptera > Apidae > Habropoda > Habropoda laboriosa. The sequence goes on along the minus strand of NW_017100294.1, from coordinate 197,431 downwards.
AACTTAGTTGCCAACCCAATATTATAAATATAGAATATTTATTATAGTCAGTAAAAATGAATGTTTTGACCAGTATACCTAAATAGTGAATTGTCGGTATTAAATCGCATTTTGTCAGTACAATTTCGTTTACTTGGTCGGTATTAATATGTTTTTTGGCCAATAAAATTTAAATTTTTGGTTACGTACTTTTACTACACACACTATCTATTTAAAATATCGACAAATCATTGTGCTCACCAACATTTTAATGAAAATACTGACAGTTTGCAACACTGACCACTTATATTACGCACTGACGTTTTATTTTAAATGCTGATAACAAATTTTTTAAAATACCGACCCAATAAATAACCAAAAAGATAACGCTATCTGTTGTGTGGTCTGTAGACGGAATTATTTAGCATGATTTATTGGGAGGAACAATTACGGCAAGTAAGTACTGCAATGTACTTAGGGTCTAGCAGAAGTCAACAGAAAGGGTTCGATTCTTTTGCATGATAACGCCCCGACTGCAAGTATCGTTAATTATAGTGCAAAAGTTAGACGACCTGGGATACGAGTCTCTACAACATCCACCATATTGTCCGGACCTTTCGCTAACAGATTATCATCTGTCCAAACATTTTGACCATTTCATCAAGGAGAAAGCTTTTCGAAACGAACACGACATAGAACAGACTTTCGTGGACTTTGTTGATTACAGACCTCGTAGTTCTTTTGTAGATCGCATAAATAATCGATTCCAACGATTCTTATTTTGAATAAATATGTCCACTTTCGCCGGAGTTACGATAATTTGAATTCAGACGACGGAAAGAAGAAGATTCGACGAATCAATTGTTTTAATCCTTGTATTATACACGTTTGACGACAACTTTATCTCTATTTTCGGAGCATTCGAAGCGTCGAATTTCGAAGGAATTGCGGTCAGAGGTTCCCGAGTTCCACGCGACCCCTTTATGTAATAAAAATCGTTCGATGAACATCCCCGGCTTGTTTGTCTAACGTAAACGATCGAGAATCGCGGAATCGTCGATAGTAGGAAGGGAATCGAGAACTTTACACGGGCAAAGTAAACTCATGACTGAACCAAGTCTATTGATCATGAAGGTGGGCGGCGAAGTTTCAAGGGTTTTATTTTATTTACCGGAAAGTGTTTTCCGCTCTGTGGCTGGAAATGTTTAACGAAATACCGTTTCTCTGCGAAAGGAAGTTGAACACGCGTGAACGGCGAATTTTATGAGCCGTTTCTCTCCTTTTCGAACTTTTCTTTCGCGGAGGAAACTTGCGAGATTTCAAAGCAACTTTGGTTACACGATAGAACGAGTACTGATAATCGTATGTTTGCGAGAGAGTAACAAAGGTTTGATCAAAGCATTCAAATGGAGAAATCAGAATAGCATTCTGTAGAGAGGTTCTTTTTACAAACTTTTTATGAGACGTATGTTTCGTTGAAGTTCGAGCATTTTCTTGAATAAGCGTCTTATCAAATATTTCGAATACCTCTGGAAGTATTGATTTTTTTTTATCATTCTCTCAACCTTCTATACGCAGCATGTTTCGAAGAATCGATCAGTTGAAGTTTATTCAAGAAGGTGTTCGAACGTTGCGCCAATGAAAGATACACGTCTCGTTAAAAATTTAAAATATCTCACGAAGTATCGATTGTTCTGATGATAGGTATCGATAACTAAAACTTTTGTAAATGAATATTTTTCAATCACGCGAAATTCTGAAAGATCGCCTCAACGTCTTTTCGATTGCCACCTTTGATTTAAGAAATACAACTTTTTCAAACTAAAACTACTTAACCCCTTAACATATGACAACTTGTCAGACTCGTGGCAGAGATTCTGGCGAAGATGTGACAAAAATAGTTGTATTAGTAAGAAAAATTCATTGTAATCCTAATTTTCGTTTGAATTTGTAAGACTGGGGGATTGCTAAATGTAATTAATCTGTGACAGATTAGTTTTTCTTACCTGATACAGTACTAAAAGAGAAAATGGCTGACGCTTAGATGCACTGTCAGAAAAGAAATCATAGGTTAAGGGGTTAAAGACTGAAGATAACCTCGATAAGTTTGAAAAAAATGACCTGCAAAACATATCTATAATCAGCCTACAAACCTCTCTGAACTAAGGTATTTAAAAAAAAAAGCATTTGCATTGGTCCAGTAGTAATGGATATAAATAATGTGATCGAGTTACATTGTCCACTTTGTACATACCAAAGAGAGAGAAAAAAAAAAAGAAAGAAAGGGGGAATTCCGAATGCGTGGACTATTCACGTCCCTTGAATCGTTCTAGGGTGCACTCGACAGTCGAAGATGATACTCAGCAGCGAGTTGGCCGCGCGTGTTTCACAGTATCGACCATATGGGCCACTCGACTCCTCTGGACATCTGTGTTGGCGCAACAATGGTTTTGTCCAGTGGGCCACGTACTTGACTTTTGTAACACAGTTACCATCCACGTCTGTCTCGCTTCAAGCCTCGTCTCTGCGCTGTTTTTCCCTCTCTGTGCCGGTTCATTGAGCCAGATCGACATCCTTCGCTCGCTATGAGTCCCATTTCGACCGAATGAATGTTTAATTCGAGCGTCATTCAGCCAGCAGCCAGGCTATACGAGCGCGATCGACGCATTAATTCAATTTCGCGCTAATTAATGGAGCCACTCTTCGGTTGATTCGATTTGAATACGCTCCTAGACACTATCCAAGTTTTTCTTCGCGCGTTTCTTCCATCCTTTACGAAGGATTTCCAGCTTCCTTTTTTTTTTCACCAGCTTCCTTTTTCTCCCTTTCCCTTCGATTTCAACTGGTCAACGCTCGTATTCGATCGATCCCCATGGCCAACGAGAGCTCTAGTTCTCTCTCAAAAGTCGTTTCAGGGATTTTCGAGGACCTCTGGGGCAAGCGGAGCCGCCGTGCAAACGCCTAATGGCATTACCGACGGTTCGTTATCGTCGAAACGCAGCTATGCACAAGCCTGACCCACCGTAACCGGCGGGTTACTTTGCGAAAATTTACTCTGCGACGTTCCCTCTTCATCAGCCGACTTCTTCCGCCTTTGTTCCGCCGGCTTGCTGTCCCTCCAGCAATAATGTCACCGCCTCGATTATGGTTAATCGCCGAGAGACCTCGGTTCTTCCGTGTTTCTCAAAGAACTTCTGCGTTGGTCAAAAGACGCGGAAAGATGCAATTATTTTAGGTGAAAAATATCGAATATAGATCTTGTGAAGTTTTTCGGAAGAACGTCACTACTCTAGGCGAAAGATATCGAATACAGATCCTGGGAACTTTTCGGAAAAATTATGTCTTTATTTCTGAAGGGATTGAAGATACGAGAAAATGATAGGAGAACTTACACGTGGGTGAAAATAGGTGGGGAAAACGATGGAAATTGTCTACAATACCATAGAACGTCGAGTGTCCCGATTGAGGCAAGTTATGTCTGGTTTTATTGCATAACTCTGTTCGATACGTGTCTGGCTGGTCGTTTCTCGGTTTCAGGTAAAACTGGGGTAATTTACGACATCATAAACGCAGTAATGGACCTTAAAGTTTGTTTCTCTCCTTATGTCGCGGTAATAGTCCCATTCACCTTCTTCTACTTTCCAATTGACTCGGAAATTAGTCGGGATATTAAGCAACTTTGGTTTTAAAGAGAAGTCCAGTTTGTGTATACTATTAAGTTAGTTTAACTCTTGGTACGTTTAAATTCGTTATTACCTTCGTCAAAGGGAAATCCGCGATTCTCTGACGGCCATCATATTTCACTGAAATTTTACTAATCCCCCGCTTTCATACATTACCAGGTTCCCTCTTGGGGTTCATTTCAACTCCATGTATCACGAAATCACTGTGTTGGAACCGAGTGATTTGCTAGATTAGGGGAACGCCAGGGACTTAGGGTAGCACTTGACAGGTACAACGCAGCCCACGATCGTATTTCGCGTATCTCGTTTCGCGGGACACAGGGTGTATTAGCGGCGACAGGAAGTCGCAGTAATTTTTCCACGATCACACGGCACCGTTGCATTTCCATGTTGCATCTCCATTTCCAATTTATTCTCATTGTCGAGTCAATTGAAATTCTGCTTTCACTGAAGTTCGTAGAAATTACCCTTTTCGTATGCTATAAAAAAAAGAAGAAGAAAGGTATAAATATAAGTAACGAACGTATATATGTGCGTATCTCAATTTTACATTTACAATCATCGTAGAATTCCCGAATTTTTATCATTTGTTTACTATCACCGTATATTTTCAACTTCGGTGCTAAGAAAAAAAGGTGTTGTAAACCTTTTCCCCCAGTTTAGTGGGTACTGTATGCTTTATAGAAATCCCTAAACCTTCTTCAAAACTACTCTATACATTCTTCTGAAAAATACTTCCTCTGGCCTTTCTCTCTTTCCACCTTAAACTCGAAAACTTACGAAGGATGCCATAACCCTTCCGGAAAAGAATTCCTCCCAAACCTCGTAACGGAGCAGGTGTTTCTTAAATCCCCTTTCATTCAAGTCTAACCCTATCTCGTGCATTTCACTCTGCTTCGTGTGCTTGCCACGCTGCTTCAACGAAAAATGAAACAGCATCGCGCAAGTTCTTGTTTCTTTGTCGTTCCTTGAGGAGAGATCCAGACGGACGAAGCGTTAACAGCGGTATGCGATGTTAGACGGGTTAATTCGGGGTCTGTGACAATTATTACCTCCACGAAGTCCCATTAACCCGGCATGCATCCGAGCCGGATATCGATGTACAGTGCACAAGCAGTACGTTAAATCCAGTCTGGGACGGGTGTGCAGAGGGTGGGGAAGGGTTGGGTAGCGCAATAAAGGAGCCATGGCGTCCTGATAGAATTTATAGCGGGCCCGTATAGCCGTAGAACAGAAAATTCCCTTTTCCCCCAGCACAATTCCGTCGTCTGGTGGCTGATTACAAATTCCAGCAAGTTGCCTGGTTATGAAGCCACTGTCACGACTCGCGCGACTTTGCAGCCAGCTGTGGATTAGGCTTCGTTTTCGAAGGACTGTAAGTGTTATGGGATAGCTTAGTTCTCCAAAGGAGAAGGGGAGGAGTTGGGGTAAAGCGAATTTGATTTGCTCCATGTCCGAATTTTAGCAAGTTAGTAATTGTAAGTGGAGCATGAAGTGATCCAAGTTTAAATACGAACAAGTTAGTAATCTTAATTTAGTCGTCAAGTAGCCTAAATTGAACTATCAAGGAGCTTCAGTTCAGGACAATTAGTGATACTGATTCAATTTTTAAGCAGACAAAATCTAAGAATTATGTGTTTTAAATCTAGACAAGTTAGTAATCCGTATCAAATCACAAAGTAGTTTTGATTTAAGCAACAAGTATTTGAAGTCTAAATAAGAGAGAAATCTTAATCAATCTAAGAAGTAGTCCAAAGGTATCAATTCAGTAGTCTAAATTGAAAACAAGTTAGTAATCCATATGGCCCATCAAATAGTTTAAACCAAACAGATAGTTGTCCTTTAAATAAATTAGTAATACATATTTATTCAAGGCAGTATTATGGTTCAGTTATTAAGTAGTCAAAATCCAAACATGTTAGTAACCTTAATTTAACTATCAAGTGATCCGAATCCAACAAATAAATGTCCTAAACCTCAATAAGTTAGTAATCCATATCTAGTCAGCAAGTAGTACAAGTTCAAGCAAGGTAGCAATGCCAATTCAACAAGTATGTAGTACAAATCCATCAACTAAGTAGTCTAAATCGAAAACAAGTTACTAATTCTAGTTCAACCACAACCTAGTCCACATTCAAACAAATTAGCAATTCAAATCTGAGTAAGTCAGTATCGAGCTCTAGCTATCAAGTAGTCTACATCTGGACAAGTCACTAAACCAAACCTAATCAAATAAATATCAAGATGCAATTATCAAATAGTGCAAATCCAACGAAGTTAGTTAGTAATTCAAATCCAACCAAAATTAGAATCAACATCCAACTACCAAGTGGACCAGATCCAAACAAGTCAGTAATACAAATTGAACCAAATTCAACTACCAAGTAGGCCATAATCCAAACAAGTTACTAAGTTGAACCTATATAATTAAGGTTGAACTGTCGAGTGATCCAAATCTAAACAAGTGAGAACCAAGGTCCAACAATCAAGTGAGTCAGATCTAGACAAGTTACTAAACTGAATTCAAATAATTAAGGTTGAACTATCAAGCGATCCAATTCCAAAAAAGTTAGTAATCCAAATTCATCCAAAATCAAGATCTAATTACAAAGTGGACCAGATACAAACAAGTCAATAATCCAAATTGAACTAAACCAGAGTTATAATCCAACTACCAAGTAGCCCAAAATCCAAGAAAGTTATTAAACTGAAACTAAGTAATTAAGATTGAACTATCAAGTGATCCAAATCCAAAGAAGTTAGTTAGTAATCCAAATCCAATCAAAATTAGAATCAAGATCCAAGTGGTCCAGATCCAAACATGTCAGTAATCCAAATTCAATTAAAGCAGAGTTATAATGAAAAACTACCCACTCACTAACCGAAAGTCCAAAGAAGCTATTAAAACTGCCGTGGATTAGCCTTTGTTTTCAAACGATCGTCGAACGGAAGGAGTCTAGATCCAACCTGTTAGCAATGTTCCCTAAGGAGAAGAGTAGGAATTAAGATAAGCCAAATCTGATTTTCTCCATATCTGGTGACCTTTTCTTCTATCTAGCCGGGGCCATAGCCGTGAAAGAGTCTAGTCGAAGAGATACGAGTGTTTCCTCGTATTTCCAATTCCATCTTTCGCGTTCCATGTGATGCATCGACGCGAGAACACCGTTCACATGTTCTCTTTTCAGCGCCGGTCTTATTCCTCCCGGCATCCTGGGACAACGGATCTTCCCTGTCGGGTCCTGAGAATCGAATTACGTAGAGATGGCGAAAAAACCTTGTTGCTGGAGAGGTAGCTTGAGTGTTTATGTAAAGTAGAAAGGAACGGTGAAATTTTCGAAGAGTTTGTCTAGATATTCGGAGTCTAATGATTTTTTTTTTAAAGCAAATGCTTGACGATTGACACCAATAATGGGCTTGGAATTTAAATTGGGATTTAGAAGAGTGTTACAAGGATCTGAATAATTGAGCAGGTAGCTCCAAGAGGGACGTGAGTGCAGGAAACTGATTAGTAGAAAATACTAGTGAAAGAACAGCAGGTAGAATCATGTGAAATTTTTATGAATGAAAAAATACACGTTTTATCTTCTAGTTTTGTTTATCAATTGTGTGAATAATAATATTGTAACACCGAGAGATTAGAGAATTCAAGCCTTTCTTGCACCTACCTCCGCAATTATTTACGAGATGAGAAAATATGTTACATATTTGATGATCATTATCGAGCAACGCTTGTAGGATATGAAGTATGTATCAAATCTTTGGGAACAGAAATAGCTGCAAGTTTCATTTTTATGAATAATAAATGAGTCTTTCCTTTTTACTTCACTTTTCCAGATTTCTTTTGAATATACAGGGTGTACCACCTAACATTATCACTTGAAATATTTCCGTTGTAAGTAAAATTTCGTAAAAATGTTTCCTACAAAAGTTGCATAGTTTTATGGGGGCCAGTGTGTAATAACAATAGTTTTACTTCATTATATCTATGTTCTATATATTTGTATATGATAGCCATCTGGAAGATCATTTCAACGACCTACAATACTAAGTCCTTCTAACAGTAATTAATCTGCAATTCTCATTGGTTCACCCTGTATATAAAACAGTAGAACCATTCGCAATATTCAATTGAAATTTTCCCCCAAAGAGTACAGTATACATATCCGCTTTATTGAATATTAAAAGCTAGATATCTCTGGGAAACGAAGAATTTATATCTGGCGAACTGTCTCTGAAGAATGGATTCAATGGTAGATTCGAGTATTTTTCATTTCTTGCAAAGTCAGGTGTCCCACGTTTGCAACATTTTAACCGATTCGAGAACGGGGGTGTGAAGAAAGAAAAAATGGAACAGCGTGATCGACGACGAAATTTTTCGTTCGGAGGATGTTTCATTCAGACTTGACGGATAAAACTGTCGCAGTCTGACACACAAAAACGAAACACGTAGCAGCCGTTTGGCATCCGGAAATATACGTCTCGCCAAGACGCTTCTCGTTCACGTGACTTTTTACCTTTCTCACGTACTATTGCCCACCGCCTTACGACCCGCGCATCTGCGCCATTTATGGTGCACACACGGTATCGTTTGGGACATTTTTGCCTGTCAAGCGATATTCGATGCTCCCCTTTTCTTTACGCCCTGTGAAACGTATTTTATCAGTGTGCTTAATTGTGGAAATTGATCGACAGGAGGAATGAAGTAGTTTTGGTAGAGAATTATGATGGTGATTATAAAATTGACCTAGGTCATATATTTTTGACTATCAAGGCCTTAATTGCAACAGCTCAATTTTCAGTTATTTTGGGGAAATTCTTTTATATTATTGTAACGTGATTCGATGCGACAGAAAATAAAATTTTTTATTTAAATCAATTTTTCATAATCACTGACAGAATTATGAAACTCTAAATTGAAGAGTTTTATGGAGATAGTGATCAATTTTTGGTGCGTTGTATTTTCACGGAAATAATGTAATTTCTGTGACAAAACGCTGACATGAAAGTATAGTAATAAAAGATCATAGTTTTATTTAATTCATTCACATCTATGGACGAGATATCTCGCGATCCTTTGGACGAGATGTCCTGCGACGCTTCGGACGAGATATCTCGCGGCGCAATGTCGTTCATGCGCTGCTTTGGACGAGATGTCCCACTACTCCTCGGACGAGATATCTCGTCCGCAGATGTGAATGATAATTTCGAGCAAAGATAATTTCCACAGTAAACTCCCCACACGCCAAGTACTTGCAATTTTTCAAAATTCTTCCAGTTAGAAGTATTCTAAGATTAGTATTCCTGAAGGTAAGAAACTGTTGCAGCCCCTAAAGCAAATTACAAAGATGTAATGTGCATACGATATACAATTTCATATTCCAGATCTATCAGCTTTTACAATAGCAGAAGCATTACCATGAAAAAGTACATGGAATGCTTTATACGTTAAGCAACATTTATTGGGGATGGCATATTCGACGAATGGTTTCATTCGTTCAGGGAACGTTTCACGCGTCACAGCCCGATATGTACATTCGCGAATCGAAGAGCACGCGTCTCGTTACACCGTAGTCACCATAAATTCCGCCATTTCTTCCTTCCTTCCTCGTAATCCTCGAGCAGAAAACGGCAGGAAGGGACGTGGCAGGGTGAATTAAATGAAATGTGAGCAATGATAAAGGTACGGAACGTGCTTAGGGGACCGGAAGCGATGAAAGTTAACGACGTCTTAGGTCACATTGTAAAGAACACCTCTTGCATATTGAATTAAAAGAATTCCCTCTCTCTCTCTCTCTCTTATTTCCTATGAGTCGTTTTACTTTAAAAGAACGAGCTCTTTCAGAGAAAGAGAAAAAATGAAAATGTTCATAAATATACAAACTCGGGAAAGATTCATCGTACGATTAAGAAATTTCTTTGAAATTTTCATTTTGTTCAAAATTGTAGCAGAGAAATGGTAACCTTAATCCTAATCTCAATTTCATAGTTGCCCGTGCAACAAAGTAGTCGTCCACTTAATAGAATCAGCAATTTCCAAGCAATTTCTGTCCAATTCTTCGTGCGCTATTCTTGCTCCCACTGTACTAGTTAAAATTGCATTAGCCTGGTCAATTTGACGCGAAAACCTACTATAATACTTAATTCGTTCGCGACAACCAGCTACTCTGATGTCACATTTTTATCGTCATGATCTCCATTTACGTTATGCCTTTTACCAGTGTTGTAATTTCTGTTGACTAATGGTCGGAGAAAAAGCAACAGTTTGGAATAATATTGAAATAAAAATGCTGGCAGAAATGGAAATTTACGTTGTGAACTTAAACTTTGTTTGAACTTTTTTCATTTTTCAACTTGAACTTTGTTAAAATCGGGTTACGGAGTTACGCGCGATAGGGTAAAAAGAGGAATAAATAAATATACAGCGTGAGGCAGAAACTTGGTCCACTTGGAATATTTCCATTATTTGTACCAATATTGGGAAATGTTGTATACAAAATTTGCATGATATGGAGAGAGAGAGGGAGAGATAATGTGATGTAAACGCTTCTTATTTCAATGTCATTTCTATTTTTTTAAATGGGATACTATGATAGTGTGATAGGCGCTATTGTGACGATTTCAGCGTTCTATTACTATACGTCATTTAAGGTGAAATGTGATGGTAAAATAAATTTTCTTATATCAGACAGAAGATGATCGAAGTGTTGATCATTTGTGTCGATGCGAAATTGCAATCTTTGTGTCGCTCGTGTCACGTCTTGTCATCTCTGAACTTATGTCAGCACATGCTGCAGTAAACCCGTTGTTTCATATTTTCCGGTGCAGTCGGTATTTCTCGATAGACAACATTTTGCAGTGCATTTGAGTACATTTTGACGAGTGTCCCCATAAATGATAATCACATCCACTTGTTCTTCAAAAAGAAACTTCATCTTGATTATCACTGTGATATTTGACTCAGCAATCAATTAATACCGACTATCAATATTCCACCCAGTGTCGTAAATTGCCACAATGTTTATGTTCCCAGCTGTACCTAATTTACGACGGTCATTTAACAAGTAAAGAGACAAACAGCTGTTGTTTTAACATGGTTTATTCAACGAATTTCACAATTTACCTATTTTTCGACATAATCCTTTGTTACAATTTTTCTTTCATCCCACCGCCCTACTAGCTTGTATATGCCAGTAGTAAAGAATTCTTTGTCTTGCTGTTTGAGCCAGTTTTGCACATTGATCTTCACTTTTTCGTCGCTGTCAAACTTAATTGCACAAAAGGGGAGTTAAACAAAAAGAAATTTGATAGAGGAAGATCTGAACTGTAAGACGAATGTGGTAGAACTATTTAACCTAATTTTTTCAATTTTTGTATGTGTAGTGAAATTGTTGTCAAGCAGCTATTTTAAATCGACGACAGAGATGTCAATATGTGCTTCTTATTTGGATATTTTTTTCAACCAGAGCTCTTTGTCTCTTTACTCGTTGACTGATCCTTGTATTATTAGGACGTAAACGTTGCGGCAAGACTATCTGTTTACATAAACCTAACCAAGAGTCAATGAATTACAGCACTTGATAAGACATGCCCACGGTTTCACAATTCGAAAATAATAATAAATGTTTCACGATCTTCAGCGACCTTGAATAATTTTAATGATAGCTCTTAGAATTACGGTAATAAATTAAAAGATATTATTTTAATTATGAATCTTCTTTATTTTTTATACGCGAGGAAGGCACGTCGCTGTGCAATCAATCAAACAAAACATCGGCAAGACGCAGAGAGAGAAAAAAACGTATCTGCGTCACCCATACTAAACAGATGGTTACTATGTTATTTCTATACATATATTTATATTAATCTGTCTCAGTATGTTGATTATTTTTGCTGTTACTATTCCACAGACACATACTCATTTCTCCTTATAATCCAACAAATATACATAAGATTTATAAATTTTCATTTATATTAGTAACTTTGAAGGT